>NW_027675434.1:37500-70000 GCF_965601325.2 Salmo salar
CCGACAACACACACACACACACACACACACACACCGACAACACACACACACACACACCGACAACAAAGACACACACCGACAACACACACGCACACACCGACAACACACACACACACACACACACACACACCGACAACACACACACACCGACAACACTCACACACACCGACAACACACACACACACACCGACAACACACACACACACACCGACAACACACACACACACACACCGACAACACACACACACACACACCGACAACACACACACACACACACTGACAACACACACACACACAACACACACACACACACCGACAACACACACACACACACACCGACAACACACACACACACACACACCGACAACACACACATACACACACTGACAACACACGCACACACACACACACCGACAACACACACACACACTGACAACACACACACACACACACAGACAACACACACACACACACCGACAACACACACACACACACACACACACACACACACTGATAACACACAGACACACACTGACAACACACACACACACACACCGACAACACACACACACACACACCGACAACACACACACACACACACACACACCGACAACACACACACACAGACAACACTCACACACACACACACACCGACAGCACACACACACACACACACCGACAACACACACACACACACAACACACACACACACACACACCGACAACACACACACACACCGACAACACACACACACACACACCGACAACACACACACACACAACACACACACACACACCGACAACACACACACACACACACCGACAACACACACACACACACCGACAAAACACACACACACACACACCGACAACACACACACACACACCTACACACACCGACAACACACACACACCGACAACACACACACACACCGACAACACACACACACACACACACCGACAACACACACACACACACCGACAACACATAAACACACACACACCGACAACACACACACACACACACTGACAACACACACACACACACACCGACAACACATACACACACACACACCAACAACACACACACACACACCGACAACACACACACACCGACAACACACACACACACACACACACACACACCGACAACAAACACACACACACACACCGACAACACACACACACCGACAACACACACACACACACACCGACAACACACACACACACACACACACACCGACAACACACACACACACTGACAACACACACACACACACACAGACAACACACACACACACACCGACAACACACACACACACACACACACACACACACACTGATAACACACAGACACACACTGACAACACACACACACACACACCGACAACACACACACACACACACCGACAACACACACACACACACACACCGACAACACACACACACAGACAACACTCACACACACACACACACCGACAGCACACACACACACACACACCGACAACACACACACACACAACACACACACACACACACCGACAACACACACACACACCGACAACACACACACACACACACACCGACAACACACACACACACCGACAACACACACACACACACCGACCACACACACACACACACACCGACAACACACCGACAACACACACACACACCGACAACACACACACACACACCAACAACACACACACACACACACACACCAGCAACACACACACACACACACCGACAACACACACACACACACACACACCGACAACACACACACACACACTGACAACACACACACACACACCGACAACACACACACACACACACCGACAACACACACACACACACACACACACCGACAACACACACACACAGACAACACTCACACACACACACACACCGACAGCACACACACACACACACACCGACAACACACACACACACACACAACACACACACACACACACACCGACAACACACACACACACCGACAACACACACACACACACACCGACAACACACACACACACAACACACACACACACACCGACAACACACACACACACACACCGACAACACACACACACACACCGACAAAACACACACACACACACACCGACAACACACACACACACACCTACACACACCGACAACACACACACACCGACAACACACACACACACCGACAACACACACACACACACACACCGACAACACACACACACACACCGACAACACATAAACACACACACACCGACAACACACACACACACACACTGACAACACACACACACACACACCGACAACACATACACACACACACACCAACAACACACACACACACACCGACAACACACACACACCGACAACACACACACACACACACACACACACACACACCGACAACAAACACACACACACACCGACAACACACACACACCGACAACACACACACACACACACCGACAACACACACACACACACACACACACCGACAACACACACACACACTGACAACACACACACACACACACAGACAACACACACACACACACCGACAACACACACACACACACACACACACACACACACTGATAACACACAGACACACACTGACAACACACACACACACACACCGACAACACACACACACACACACCGACAACACACACACACACACACACCGACAACACACACACACAGACAACACTCACACACACACACACACCGACAGCACACACACACACACACACCGACAACACACACACACACAACACACACACACACACACCGACAACACACACACACACCGACAACACACACACACACACACACCGACAACACACACACACACCGACAACACACACACACACACCGACCACACACACACACACACACCGACAACACACCGACAACACACACACACACCGACAACACACACACACACACCAACAACACACACACACACACACACACCAGCAACACACACACACACACACCGACAACACACACACACACACACACACCGACAACACACACACACACACTGACAACACACACACACACCGACAACACACACACACACACACCGACAAAACACACAAACACACCGACAACACACACACACACACACACACACACCGACAACACACACATACACAAACTGACAACACACACACACACACACACACCGACAACACACACACACACACACTGACAACACACACACACAGACAACACACACACCGACAACACACACACACACACACCGACAACACAGACACACACACACACCGACAACACACACACACACACACACCAATAACACACAGACACACACTGACAACACATACACACACATCGACAACACACACCCACACCGACAACACACACACACACACCGACAACACACACACACAGACAACACACACACACACACAAACCGACAGCACACACACACACACACACCGACAACACACACACACACAACACACACACACACACACCGACAACACACACACACACACCGACAACACACACACACCGACAACACACACACACACACACACCGACAACACACACACACACCGACAACACACACACACACAACACACACACACACACACACCGACAACACACACACACACACACACACACACACCGACAACACACACACAAACACACCGACAACACACACAAACACACACCGACAACACACACACACACACACCGACAACACACACACAAACACACCGACAACACACACAAACACAAACCGACAACACACACACACACACCGACAACACACACACACACACACACCTGCAACACACACACACACACACCGACAACACACACACACACACACACACACACCGACAACACAGACACACACACACTGACAACACACACACACACACCGACAACACACACACACACAACACACACACACACCGACAACACACACACATACACACCGACAACACACACACACAAACACACCTACAACACACACACACACACACCGACAACACACACATACACACCGACAACACACACACACACACCGACAACACACACACACACACACCGACAACACACACACACACCGACAACACACACACACACGCACCAGCAACACACACACACACACACCGACAATACACACACACACCGACAACACACACACACACCGACAACACACACACACACACACACCGACAACACACACACACACACACACACCGACAACACACACACACACACACACTGACAACACACACACACACACACCGACAACACACACACACAGACACCGACAACACACACACACACACACCGACAACACACACACCAACAACACACACACACACACACACACACACCGACAACACACACACACACACACCGACAACACACACACACAACACACACACACACACACCGACAACACACACACACACACACCGACAACACACACACACACACACCGACAACACACACACACACACCGACAACACACACACACACACACCGACACCACACACACACACACACACAGACACACACACACCGACAACACACACACACCGACAACACACACACACACCGACAACACACACACACACACCGACAACACACACACACACACCGACAACACATAAACACACACACACCGACAACACACACACACACACACTGACAACACACACACACACACACACCGACAACACACACACACACACACCGACAACACACACACACACACCGACAACACACACACACACACCGACAACACACACACACACACACACACACACACCGACAACACACACACACACACACCGACAACACACACGCACACACCGACAACACACACACACACACACCGACAACACAGACACACACACACACCGACAACACACACACACACACACACACACACCGATAACACACAGACACACACTGACAACACACACACACACACACACCGACAACACACACACACACCGACAACACACACACACACACACACACACACACCGACAACACACACACACAGACAACACACACACACACACACCGACAGCACACACACACACACACACACACCGACAACACACACACACACACACAACACACACACACACAACAACAACACACACACACACACACACCGACAACACACACACACACACCGACAACACACACACACACACACACCGACAACACACACACACACACCGACAACACACACACACACACCGACAACACACACACACACACACACCGACAACACACACACACACACCGACAACACACACACACACACACACACACACACCGACAACACACACACACACACACCGACAACAAAGACACACACCGACAACACACACGCACACACCGACAACACACACACACACACACACACACACACCGACAACACACACACACCGACAACACTCACACACACCGACAACACACACACACACACCGACAACACACACACACACACCGACAACACACACACACACACACCGACAACACACACACACACACACCGACAACACACACACACACACACTGACAACACACACACACACAACACACACACACACACCGACAACACACACACACACACACACACACCGACAACACACACACACCGACAACACACACACACCGACAACACACACACACACACACACAACGACAACACACACACACCGACAACACACACACACACACTGAGAACACACACACACACACACTGACAACACACACACACACACACACACCGACAACACACACACACACACCGACAACACACACACTCACACACACACCGACAACACACACACACACACACCGACAACACACACACACACACCGACAACACACACGCACACACCGACAACACACACACACACACACACACACACACACACACAGACACACACCGACAACACACACACACCGACAACACTCACACAGACCGACAACACACACACACACACCGACAACACACACACACACACCGACAACACATAAACACACACACACCGACAACACACACACACACACACTGACAACACACACACACACCGACAACACACACACACACACACACCGACAACACACACACACACACCGACAACACACACACACACACCGACAACACACACACACACACACACACACCGACAACACATACACACACACACCGACAACACACACACACCGACAACAAACACACACACACCGACAACACACACACACACACACACACACCGACAACACACACATACACACACTGACAACACACACACACACATACACACACACTGACAACACACACACACAGACAACACACACACACCGACAACACACACACACACACACCGACAACACAGACAAACACACACACCGACAACACACACACACACACACACACATACCGATAACACACACACACACACACCGACAACACACACACACACCGACAACACACACACACACAACACACACACACACACCGACAACACACACACACACACAACGACAACACACACACACAAACACACCGACAACACACACACACACACCGACAACACACACACACACACACCGACAACACACACACACACACCGACAACACACACACACACACACAACACACACACACCGACAACACACACACACACCGACAACACACACACACACACACACACACACACCGACAACACACACACACACACACACACTGACAACACACACACACACACACACACACCGACAACACACACACACACACACACACACACACACACTGACAACACACACACACACACACACACCGACAACACACACACACACCGATAACACACACACACACACACACACCGACAACACACACACACCGACAACACACACACACACACACACCGACAACACACACACACACACACCGACAACACACACACACACAACACACACACACACACCGACAACACACACACACACACACCGACAACACACACACACACACCGACAAAACACACACACACACACACCGACAACACACACACACACACACACACACCGACAACACACACACACCGACAACACACACACACCGACAACACACACACACACACACACAACGACAACACACACACACCGACAACACATAAACACACACACACCGACAACACACACACACACACTGAGAACACACACACACACACACTGACAACACACACACACACACACACACCGACAACACACACACACACACCGACAACACACACACTCACACACACACCGACAACACACACACACACACACCGACAACACACACACACACACCGACAACACACACGCACACACCGACAACACACACACACACACACACACACACACACACACAGACACACACCGACAACACACACACACCTACAACACTCACACAGACCGACAACACACACACACACACCGACAACACACACACACACACCGACAACACATAAACACACACACACCGACAACACACACACACACACACTGACAACACACACACACACCGACAACACACACACACACACACACCGACAACACACACACACACACCGACAACACACACACACACACCGACAACACACACACACACACACACACACCGACAACACATACACACACACACCGACAACACACACACACCGACAACAAACACACACACACCAACAACACACACACACACACACACACACCGACAACACACACATACACACACTGACAACACACACACACACATACACACACACTGACAACACACACACACAGACAACACACACACACACACCGACAACACACACACACACACACCGACAACACAGACAAACACACACACCGACAACACACACACACACACACACACATACCGATAACACACACACACACACACCGACAACACACACACACACCGACAACACACACACACACAACACACACACACACACCGACAACACACACACACACACAACGACAACACACACACACAAACACACCGACAACACACACACACACACCGACAACACACACACACACACCGACAACGCACACACACACACCGACAACACACACACACACACACAACACACACACACCGACAACACACACACACACCGACAACACACACACACACACACACACACCGACAACACACACACACACACACACACTGACAACACACACACACACACACACACACCGACAACACACACACACACACACACACACACACACTGACAACACACACACACACACACACACCGACAACACACACACACACCGATAACACACACACACACACACACACCGACAACACACACACACCGACAACACACACACACACACACACCGACAACACACACACACACACACCGACAACACACACACACACAACACACACACACACACCGACAACACACACACACACACACCGACAACACACACACACACACCGACAAAACACACACACACACACACCGACAACACACACAGACACACCTACACACACCGACAACACACACACACCGACAACACACACACACACCGACAACACACACACACACACACACCGACAACACACACACACACACCGACAACACATAAACACACACACACCGACAACACACACACACACACACTGACAACACACACACACACCGACAACACACACACACACACCGACAACACATAAACACACACACACCGACAACACACACACACACACACTGACAACACACACACACACACACACCGACAACACACACACACACACACCGACAACACACACACACACACCGACAACACACACACACACACCGACAACACACACACACACACCGACAACACACACACACACACCGACAACACACACACACACACACACACACACCGACAACACACACACACACACACCGACAACACACACGCACACACCGACAACACACACACACACACACCGACAACACAGACACACACACACACCGACAACACACACACACACACACACACACACCGATAACACACAGACACACACTGACAACACACACACACACACACACCGACAACACACACACACACCGACAACACACACACACACACACACACACACACACCGACAACACACACACACAGACAACACACACACACTCACACCGACAGCACACACACACAAACACACACACCGACAACACACACACACACACACAACACACACACACACACACAACAACAACACACACACACACACACACCGACAACACACACACACACACCGACAACACACACACACACACACACACACCGACAACACACACACACACACACCGACAACACACACACACACACCGACAACACACACACACACACACACACCGACAACACACACACACACACCGACAACACACACACACACACACACACACACCGACAACACACACACACACACACCGACAACAAAGACACACACCGACAACACACACGCACACACCGACAACACACACACACACATACACACACCGACAACACACACACACCGACAACACTCACACACACCGACAACACACACACACACACCGACAACACACACACACACACCGACAACACACACACACACACACCGACAACACACACACACACACACCGACAACACACACACACACACACTGACAACACACACACACACAACACACACACACACACCGACAACACACACACACACACACACACACCGACAACACACACACACCGACAACACACACACACACCGACAACACACACACACACACAACGACAACACACACACACCGACAACACATAAACACACACACACCGACAACACACACACACACACACTGAGAACACACACACACACACACTGACAACACACACACACACACACACACCGACAACACACACACACACACCGACAACACACACACTCACACACACACCGACAACACACACACACACACACCGACAACACACACACACACACCGACAACACACACGCACACACCGACAACACACACACACACACACACACACACACACACAGACACACACCGACAACACACACACACCGACAACACTCACACAGACCGACAACACACACACACACACCGACAACACACACACACACAGACAACACATAAACACACACACACCGACAACACACACACACACACACTGACAACACACACACACACCGACAACACACACACACACACACACACACCGACAACACAGACACACACACCGACAACACACACACACACACCGACAACACACACACACACACACACACACCGACAACACATACACACACACACCGACAACACACACACACCGACAACAAACACACACACACCGACAACACACACACACACACACACCGACAACACACACATACACACACTGACAACACACACACACACATACACACACACTGACAACACACACACACAGACAACACACACACACACACCGACAACACACACACACACACACCGACAACACAGACAAACACACACACCGACAACACACACACACACACACACACATACCGATAACACACACACACACCGACAACACACACACACACCGACAACACACACACACACAACACACACACACACACCGACAACACACACACACACACAACGACAACACACACACACAAACACACCGACAACACACACACACACACCGACAACACACACACACACACCGACAACACACACACACACACCGACAACACACACACACACACACAACACACACACACCGACAACACACACACACACCGACAACACACACACACACACACACACACACACACCGACAACACACACACACACACACACACTGACAACACACACACACACACACACACACCGACAACACACACACACACACACACACACACACACTGACAACACACACACACACACACACACCGACAACACACACACACACCGATAACACACACACACACACACCGACAACACACACACACCGACAACACACACACACACACACCGACAACACACACACACACACACCGACAACACACACACACACAACACACACACACACACCGACAACACACACACACACACACCGACAACACACACACACACACCGACAAAACACACACACACACCGACAACACACACACACACACCTACACACACCGACAACACACACACACCGACAACACACACACACACCGACAACACACACACACACACACACCGACAACACACACACACACCGACAACACATAAACACACACACACCGACAACACACACACACACACACTGACAACACACACACACACACACCGACAACACATACACACACACACCGACAACACACACACACACACCGACAACACACACACACCGACAACACACACACACACACACACACACACCGACAACAAACACACACACACACCGACAACACACACACACCGACAACACACACACACACACACCGACAACACACACACACACACACACCGACAACACACACATACACACACTGACAACACACACACACACACACACACCGACAACACACACACACACTGACAACACACACACACACACACAGACAACACACACACACACACCGACAACACACACACACACACACACACACACACACACACACTGATAACACACTTACACACACTGACAACACACACACACACACACCGACAACACACACACACACACACAGACAACACACACACACACACACACACACCGACAACACACACACACAGACAACACTCACACACACAGACACACACCGACAGCACACACACACACACACACCGACAACACACACACACACACACAACACACACACACACACACCGACAACACACACACACACCGACAACACACACACACACACACCGACAACACACACACACACCGACAACACACACACACACACCGACCACACACACACACACACACCGACAACACACCGACAACACACACACACCGACAACACACACACACACACACACCGACAACACACACACACACACACCGACAACACACACACACACAACACACACACACACACCGACAACACACACACACACACACCGACAACACACACACACCGACAAAACACACACACACACACACCGACAACACACACACACACACCTACACACACCGACAACACACACACACCGACAACACACACACACACCGACAACACACACACACACACACACCGACAACACACACACACACACCGACAACACAGACAAACACACACACCGACAACACACACACACACACACACACATACCGATAACACACACACACACACACCGACAACACACACACACACCGACAACACACACACACACAACACACACACACACACCGACAACACACACACACACACAACGACAACACACACACACAAACACACCGACAACACACACACACACACCGACAACACACACACACACACCGACAACACACACACACACACACCGACAACACACACACACACACACAACACACACACACCGACAACACACACACACACCGACAACACACACACACACACACACACACACACGGACAACACACACACACACACACACACTGACAACACACACACACACACACACACACCGACAACACACACACACACACACACACACACACACTGACAACACACACACACACACACACACCGACAACACACACACACACCGATAACACACACACACACACACACACACACACACACCGACAACACACACACACCGACAACACACACACACACACACACCGACAACACACACACACACACACCGACAACACACACACACACAACACACACACACACACCGACAACACACACACACACACACCGACAACACACACACACACACCGACAAAACACACACACACACACACCGACAACACACACACACACACCTACACACACCGACAACACACACACACCGACAACACACACACACACCGACAACACACACACACACACACACCGACAACACACACACACACACCGACAACACATAAACACACACACACCGACAACACACACACACACACTGACAACACACACACACACACCGACAACACATACACACACACACACCGACAACACACACACACACACCGACAACACACACACACCGACAACACACACACACACACACACACACACCGACAACAAACACACACACACACCGACAACACACACACACCGACAACACACACACACACACACCGACAACACACACACACACACACACCGACAACACACACATACACACACTGACAACACACACACACACACACACACCGACAACACACACACACACTGACAACACACACACACACACCGACAACACACACACACACACACACACACACACACACTGATAACACACAGACACACACTGACAACACACACACACACACACCGACAACACACACACACACACACCGACAACACACACACACACACACACCGACAACACACACACACAGACAACACTCACACACACACACACACACCGACAGCACACACACACACACACACCGACAACACACACACACACACACAACACACACACACACACACCGACAACACACACACACACCTACAACACACACACACACACACCGACAACACACACACACACCGACAACACACACACACACACCGACCACACACACACACACACACCGACAACACACCGACAACACACACACACCGACAACACACACACACACACCGACAACACACACACACACACACCGACAACACACACACACACAACACACACACACACACCGACAACACACACACACACACACCGACAACACACACACACACACCGACAAAACACACACACACACACACCGACAACACACACACACACACCTACACACACCGACAACACACACACACCGACAACACACACACACACCGACAACACACACACACACACACACCGACAACACACACACACACACACCGACAACACATAAACACACACACACCGACAACACACACACACACACACTGACAACACACACACACACACACCGACAACACATACACACACACACACCGACAATACACACACACACACCGACAACACACACACACCGACAACACACACACACACACACACACCGACAACAAACACACACACACACCGACAACACACACACACCGACAACACACACACACACACACCGACAACACACACACACACACACACCGACAACACACACATACACACACTGACAACACACACACACACACACCGACAACACACACACACACTGACAACACACACACACACACACAGACAACACACACACACACACCGACAACACACACACACACACACACACACACACACACACTGATAACACACAGACACACACTGACAACACACACACACACACACCGACAACACACACACACACACACCGACAACACACACACACACACACACACCGACAACACACACACACAGACAACACTCACACACACACACACACACCGACAGCACACACACACACACACACCGACAACACACACACACACACACAACACACACACACACACACCGACAACACACACACACACCGACAACACACACACACACACACGACAACACACACACACACCGACAACACACACACACACACCGACCACACACACACACACACACCGACAACACACCGACAACACACACACACACCGACAACACACACACACACACACCGACAACACACACACACACACACACACCAGCAACACACACACACACACACACCGACACACACACACACACACACACACCGACAACACACACACACACACTGACAACACACACACACACACCGACAACACACACACACACACACCGACAAAACACACAAACACACCGACAACACACACACACACACACACCGACAACACACACATACATAAACTGACAACACACACACACACACACACACCGACAACACACACACACACACACACTGACAACACACACACACAGACAACACACACACCAACAACACACACACACACACACCGACAACACAGACACACACACACACCGACAACACACACACACACACACACCTACACACACCGACAACACACACACACCGACAACACACACACACCGACAACACACACACACACACACACACCGACAACACACACACACACCGACAACACATAAACACACACACACCGACAACACACACACACACACACTGACAACACACACACACACACACCGACAACACATACACACACACAAACCGACAACACACACACACACACCGACAACACACACACACCGACAACACACACACACACACACACACACACCGACAACACACACACACCGACAACACACACACACACACACCGACAACACACACACACACACACACACCGACAACACACACACACACACTGACAACACACACACACACACCGACAACACACACACACACACACCGACAAAACACACAAACACACCGACAACACACACACACACACACACACACCGACAACACACACATACACAAACTGACAACACACACACACACACACACCGACAACACACACACACACACACACTGACAACACACACACACAGACAACACACACACCGACAACACACACACACACACACACCGACAACACAGACACACACACACACCGACAACACACACACACACACACACCAATAACACACAGACACACACTGACAACACATACACACACATCGACAACACACACCCACACCGACAACACACACACACACACCGACAACACACACACACAGACAACACACACACACACACAAACCGACAGCACACACACACACACACACCGACAACACACACACACACAACACACACACACACACACCGACAACACACACACACACACACCGACAACACACACACACACACCGACAACACACACACACCGACAACACACACACACACACCGACAACACACACACACCGACAACACACACACACACACACACCGACAACACACACACACACACACACACACACACACACACACCGACAACACACACACAAACACACCGACAACACACACAAACACACACCGACAACACACACACACACACACCGACAACACACACACAAACACACCGACAACACACACAAACACAAACCGACAACACACACACACACACCGACAACACACACACACACACACCGACAACACACACAAACACACACCGACAACACACACACACACACACCGACAACACACACACAAACACACCGACAACACACACAAACACAAACCGACAACACACACACACACACACCGACAACACACACACAAACACACCGACAACACACACAAACACAAACCGACAACACACACACACACACCGACAACACACACACACACACACACAACGACAACACACACACACCGACAACACATAAACACACACACACCGACAACACACACACACACACACTGAGAACACACACACACACACCGACAACACACACACACACACACACACCGACAACACACACACACACACCGACAACACACACACTCACACACACACCGACAACACACACACACACACACCGACAACACACACACACACACCGACAACACACACGCACACACCGACAACACACACACACACACACACACACACACACACAGACACACACCGACAACACACACACACCGACAACACTCACACACACACACAACACACACACACACCGACAACACACACACATACACAACGACAACACACACACACAAACACACCTACAACACACACACACACACCGACAACACACACATACACACCGACAACACACACACACACACCGACAACACACACACACACACACCGACAACACACACAAACACCGACAACACACACACACACGCACCAGCAACACACACACACACACACCGACAATACACACACACACACACCGACAACACACACACACACCGACAACACACACACACACACACACCGACAACACACACACACACACACACACCGACAACACACACACACACACACACTGACAACACACACACACACACACCGACAACACACACACACAGACACCGACAACACACACACACACACACCGACAACACACACACACCAACAACACACACACACACACACACACACACCGACAACACACACACACACACACCGACAACACACACCGACAACACACACACACACACCGACAACACACACACACACACACCGACACCACACACACACACACACACACACACACACCGACAACACACACACACCGACAACACACACACACACCGACAACACACACACACACACACACCGACAACACACACACACACACCGACAACACATAAACACACACACACCGACAACACACACACACACACACTGACAACACACACACACACACACACCGACAACACACACACACACACACCGACAACACACACACACACACCGACAACACACACACACACACACCGACACCACACACACACACACACACACACACACACCGACAACACACACACACCGACAACACACACACACACCGACAACACACACACACACACACACCGACAACACACACACACACACCGACAACACATAAACACACACACACCGACAACACACACACACACACACTGACAACACACACACACACACACACCGACAACACACACACACACACACCGACAACACACACACACACACCGACAACACACACACACACACCGACAACACACACACACACACACACACACACACCGACAACACACACACACACACACCGACAACACACACGCACACACCGACAACACACACACACACCGACAACACAGACACACACACACACCGACAACACACACACACACACACACACACACCGATAACACACAGACACACACTGACAACACACACACACACACACACCGACAACACACACACACACCGACAACACACACACACACACACACACACACCGACAACACACACACACAGACAACACACACACACACACACCGACAGCACACACACACACACACACACCGACAACACACACACACACACACAACACACACACACACACACAACAACAACACACACACACACACACCGACAACACACACACACACACCGACAACACACACACACACACACCGACAACACACACACACACACCGACAACACACACACACACACACACCGACAACACACACACACACACCGACAACACACACACACACACACACACACACACCGACAACACACACACACACACACCGACAACACACACACACACAACACACACACACACACCGACAACACACACACACACACACACCGACAACACACACACACACACCGACAACACACACACACACACATCGACAACACACACACACACACACACACACCGACAACACACACACACCGACAACACACACACACACCGACAACACACACACACACACACACAACGACAACACACACACACCGACAACACATAAACACACACACACCGACAACACACACACACACAACACACACACACACACCGACAACACACACACACACACAACGACAACACACACACACAAACACACCGACAACACACACACACACACCGCACACACACACACACACCGACAACACACACACACACCGACCACACACACACACACACACACACACACCGACAACACACACACACACACACCGACAACACACACGCACACACCGACAACACACACACACACCGACAACACAGACACACACACACACCGACAACACACACACACACACACACACACACCGATAACACACAGACACACACTGACAACACACACACACACACACACCGACAACACACACACACACCGACAACACACACACACACACACACACACACCGACAACACACACACACAGACAACACACACACACACACACCGACAGCACACACACACACACACACACCGACAACACACACACACACACACAACACACACACACACACACAACAACAACACACACACACACACACCGACAACACACACACACACACCGACAACACACACACACACACACCGACAACACACACACACACACCGACAACACACACACACACACACACCGACAACACACACACACACACCGACAACACACACACACACACACACACACACACCGACAACACACACACACACACACCGACAACACACACACACACAACACACACACACACACCGACAACACACACACACACACACACCGACAACACACACACACACACCGACAACACACACACACACACATCGACAACACACACACACACACACACACACCGACAACACACACACACCGACAACACACACACACACCGACAACACACACACACACACACACAACGACAACACACACACACCGACAACACATAAACACACACACACCGACAACACACACACACACACACTGAGAACACACACACACACACACCGACAACACACACACACACACACCGACAACACACACACAGACACCGACAACACACACACTCACACACACACCGACAACACACACACACACACACCGACAACACACACACACACACCGACAACACACACGCACACACCGACAACACACACACACACACACACACACACACACACACAGACACACCGACAACACACACACACACACCGACAACACACACACACACACACCGACAACACACACAAACAACGACAACACACACACACACGCACCAGCAACACACACACACACACACCGACAATACACACACACACACACCGACAACACACACACACACCGACAACACACACACACACACCGACAACACACACACACACACACACACCGACAACACACACACACACACACACTGACAACACACACACACACACACCGACAACACACACACACAGACACCGACAACACACACACACACACACCGACAACACACACACACCAACAACACACACACACACACACACACACACCGACAACACACACACACACACACCGACAACACACACACACAACACACACACACACACCGACAACACACACACACACACACCGACAACACACACACACACACCGACAACACACACACACACACCGACAACACACACACACACACACACACCGACAACACACACACACACACACACTGACAACACACACACACACCGACAACACACACACACAGACACCGACAACACACACACACACACACCGACAACACACACACACCAACAACACACACACACACACACACACACACCGACAACACACACACACACACACCGACAACACACACACACAACACACACACACACACCGACAACACACACACACACACACCGACAACACACACACACACACCGACAACACACACACACACACCGACAACACACACACACACACACCGACACCACACACACACACACACACACACACACACCGACAACACACACACACCGACAACACACACACACACCGACAACACACACACACACACACACCGACAACACACACACACACACCGACAACACATAAACACACACACACCGACAACACACACACACACACACTGACAACACACACACACACACACACCGACAACACACACACACACACACCGACAACACACACACACACACCGACAACACACACACACACACACCGACACCACACACACACACACACACACACACACACCGACAACACACACACACCGACAACACACACACACACCGACAACACACACACACACACCGACAACACACACACACACACCGACAACACATAAACACACACACACCGACAACACACACACACACACACTGACAACACACACACACACACACACCGACAACACACACACACACACACCGACAACACACACACACACACCGACAACACACACACACACACCGACAACACACACACACACACACCGACAACACACACGCACACACCGACAACACACACACACACACACCGACAACACAGACACACACACACACCGACAACACACACACACACACACACCGATAACACACAGACACACACTGACAACACACACACACACACACACCGACAACACACACACACACCGACAACACACACACACACACACACACACACACACCGACAACACACACACACAGACAACACACACACACACACACCGACAGCACACACACACACACACACACCGACAACACACACACACACACACAACACACACACACACACACAACAACAACACACACACACACACACACCGACAACACACACACACACACCGACAACACACACACACACACACACACACCGACAACACACACACACACACACCGACAACACACACACACACACCGACAACACACACACACACACACACCGACAACACACACACACACACCGACAACACACACACACACACACACACACACACCGACAACACACACACACACACACCGACAACACACACACACACAACACACACACACACACCGACAACACACACACACACACACCGACAACACACACACACACACCGACAACACACACACACACACACCGACAACACACACACACACACACACACACCGACAACACACACACACCGACAACACACACACACACCGACAACACACACACACACACACACAACGACAACACACACACACCGACAACACATAAACACACACACACCGACAACACACACACACACACACTGAGAACACACACACACACACACCGACAACACACACACACACACACACACCGACAACACACACACACACACCGACAACACACACACTCACACACACACCGACAACACACACACACACACACCGACAACACACACACACACACCGACAACACACACGCACACACCGACAACACACACACACACACACACACACACACACACACAGACACACACCGACAACACACACACACCGACAACACTCACACACACCGACAACACACACACACACACCGACAACACACACACACACACCGACAACACATAAACACACACACACCGACAACACACACACACACACACTGACAACACACACACACACCGACAACACACACACACACACACACCGACAACACACACACACCGACAACACACACACACACACCGACAACACACACACACACACACACACACCGACAACACATACACACACACACCGACAACACACACACACCGACAACAAACACACACACACCGACAACCCACACACACACACACACACACCGACAACACACACATACACACACTGACAACACACACACACACATACACACACACTGACAACACACACACACCGACAACACACACACACACACACCGACAACACAGACAAACACACACACCGACAACACACACACACACACACACACACACACCGATAACACACACACACACACACCGACAACACACACACACACCGACAACACACACACACACAACACACACACACACACCGACAACACACACACACACACAACGACAACACACACACACAAACACACCGACAACACACACACACACACCGACAACACACACACACCGACAACACACACACACACACCGACAACACACACACACACACACAACACACACACACCGACAACACACACACACACCGACAACACACACACACACACACACAAACACACACCGACAACACACACACACACACCGACAGCACACACACACACACACACACCGACTACACACACACACACCGACAACATACACACACACACCGACAACACACACACACACACCGACAACACACACACACACACACCGACAACACACACACACACACACACACTGACAACACACACACACACACACACACACACACCGACAACACACACACACACTGACAACACACACACACACAACACACACACACACACCGACAACACACACACACATACAACGACAACACACACACACAAACACAACGACAACACACACACACCGACAACACACACACACACACCGACAACACACACACACACCGACAACACACACACACACACACACACACCGACAACACACACACACACACACCGACAACACACACAGAAACAAACACCAGCAACACACACACACACACCAGCAACACACACACACACACACCGACAACACACACACACACACCGACAACACACACACACACAACGACAACACACACACACACACCGACAACACACACACACACACACACCGACAACACACACACACACACACACACTGACAACACACACACACACACCGACAACACACACACACACACACACACACACACACACACACACACACACACCGACAACACACACACACACCGATAACACACACACACACACACCGACAACACACACACACCGACAACACACACACACACACCGACAACACACACACACACACCGACAACACACACACACACAACACACACACACACACCGACAACACACACACACACCGACAACACACACACACACACCGACAACACACACACACACACACACCGACAACACACACACACACCTACACACACCGACAACACACACACACCGACAACACACACACACACCGACAACACACACACACACACACACACACCGACAACACACACACACCGACAACACACACACACACCGACAACACACACACACACACACACAACGACAACACACACACACCGACAACACATAAACACACACACACCGACAACACACACACACACACACTGAGAACACACACACACACACCGACAACACACACACACACACACACACCGACAACACACACACACACACCGACAACACACACACTCACACACACACCGACAACACACACACACACACACCGACAACACACACACACACACCGACAACACACACGCACACACCGACAACACACACACACACACACACACACACACACACACACAGACACACACCGACAACACACACACACCGACAACACTCACACACACCGACAACACACACACACACACCGACAACACACACACACACACCGACAACAAATAAACACACACACACCGACAACACACACACACACACACTGACAACACACACACACACCGACAACACACACACACACACACACCGACAACACACACACACACACCGACAACACACACACACACACCGACAACACACACACACACACACACACACCGACAACACATACACACACACACCGACAACACACACACACCGACAACAAACACACACACACCGACAACACACACACACACACACACACACCGACAACACACACATACACACACTGACAACACACACACACACATACACACACACTGACAACACACACACACCGACAACACACACACACACACCGACAACACAGACAAACACACACACCGACAACACACACACACACACACACACACACCGATAACACACACACACCGACAACACACACACACACCGACAACACACACACACACAACACACACACACACACCGACAACACACACACACACACAACGACAACACACACACACAAACACACCGACAACACACACACACACACCGACAACACACACACACACACCGACAACACACACACACACACCGACAACACACACACACACACACAACACACACACACCGACAACACACACACACACCGACAACACACACACACACACACACACACACACACACCGACAACACACACACACACACCGAAAACACACACACACACACACCGACAACACACACACACACACACACACTGACAACACACACACACACACACACCGACAACACACACACACACACACCGACATCACACACACACACTGACAACACACACACACACAACACACACACACACACCGACAACACACACACACATACAACGACAACACACACACACAAACACAACGACAACACACACACACCGACAACACACACACACACACCGACAACACACACACACACCGACAACACACACACACACACACACACACCGACAACACACACACACACACACCGACAACACACACAGAAACAAACACCAGCAACACACACACACACACCAGCAACACACACACACACACACCGACAACACACACACACACACACCGACAACACACACACACACAACGACAACACACACACACACACCGACAACACACACACACACACACACCGACAACACACACACACACACACACACTGACAACACACACACACACACACCGACAACACACACACACACACACACACACACACACTGACAACACACACACACACACACTGACAACACACACACACACCGATAACACACACACACACACACCGACAACACACACACACCGACAACACACACACACACACACACCGACAACACACACACACACACACCGACAACACACACACACACAACACACACACACACACCGACAACACACACACACACCGACAACACACACACACACAACGACAACACACACACACACACACCGACAACACACACACACACCTACACACACCGACAACACACACACACCGACAACACACACACACACCGACAACACACACACACACACACCGACAACACACACACACACACCGACAACACATAAACACACACACACCGACAACACACACACACACACACTGACAACACACACACACACACCGACAACACACACACACACACACACACCGACAACACACACACACACACCGACAACACACACACACCGACAACACACACACACACACACACACACACCGACAACAAACACACACACACACCGACAACACACACACACACACCGACAACACACACACACACACACCGACAACACACACACACACACACACACCGACAACACACACATACACACACTGACAACACACACACACACACACCGACAACACACACACACACTGACAACACACACACACACACACAGACAACACACACACACACACCGACAACACACACACACACACACACACACACACACTGATAACACACAGACACACACTGACAACACACACACACACAGACAACACACACACACACACACCGACAACACACACACACACACACACACACCGACAACACACACACACAGACAACACTCACACACACACACACACACCGACAGAACACACACACACACACCGACAACACACACACACACACCGACAACACATAAACACACACACACCGACAACACACACACACACACACTGACAACACACACACACACACCGACAACAGACACACACACACACACACCGACAACACACACACACACACCGACAACACACACACACCGACAACACACACACACACACACACACACACCGACAACAAACACACACACACACCGACAACACACACACACACACCGACAACACACACACACACACACCGACAACACACACACACACACACACACCGACAACACACACATACACACACTGACAACACACACACACACACACCGACAACACACACACACACTGACAACACACACACACACACACAGACAACACACACACACACACCGACAACACACACACACACACACACACACACACACTGATAACACACAGACACACACTGACAACACACACACACACCGACAACACACACACACACACACCGACAACACACACACACACACACACACACCGACAACACACACACACAGACAACACTCACACACACACACACACACCGACAGAACACACACACACACACACCGACAACACACACACACACACAACACACACACACACACACTGACAACACACACACACACACCGACAACACACACACACACACACCGACAACACACACACACACACCGACAACACACACACACACACCGACCACACACACACACACACACCGACAACACACCGACAACACACACACACACCGACAACACACACACACCGACAACACACACACACACAACACACACACACACACCGACAACACACACACACACACACACCGACAACACACACACAAACACACCGACAACACACACAAACACACACCGACAACACACACACACACACCGACAACACACACACACACACACACACCAGCAACACACACACACACACACCGACAACACACACACACACACCGACAACACACACACACACACACAACACACACACACCGACAACACACACACACACCGACAACACACACACACACACACACACACCGACAACACACACACACACACCGACAACACACACACACACACACACCGACTACACACACACACACCGACAACACACACACACACACCGACAACACACACACACACACCGACAACACACACACACACACACCGACAACACACACACACACACACACTGACAACACACACACACACACACACCGACAACACACACACACACACACCGACAACACACACACACACTGACAACACACACACACACAACACACACACACACACCGACAACACACACACACATACAACGACAACACACACACACAAACACAACGACAACACACACACACCGACAACACACACACACACACCGACAACACACACACACACCGACAACACACACACACACACACACACACCGACAACACACACACACACCGACAACACACACACAAACAAACACCAGCAACACACACACACACACCAGCAACACACACACACACACACCGACAACACACACACACACACACCGACAACACACACACACACAACGACAACACACACACACACACCGACAACACACACACACACACACACACCGACAACACACACACACACACACACACTGACAACACACACACACACACACACTGACACACACACACACACACACACACACACACACTGACAACACACACACACACACACCGACAACACACACACACAACGATAACACACACACACACACACACCGACAACACACACACACCGACAACACACACACACACACCGACAACACACACACATACACACCGACAACACACACACACACAACACACACACACACACCGACAACACACACACACACCGACAACACACACACACACACCGACAACACACACACACACACACCGACAACACACACACACCTACACACACCGACAACACACACACACCGACAACACACACACACACCGACAACACACACACACACACACACCGACAACACACACACACACACCGACAACACATAAACACACACACACACACCGACAACACACACACACACACCGACAACACACACACACACACACACCGACTACACACACACACACCGACAACACACACACACACACCGACAACACACACACACACACCGACAACACACACACACACACACACCGACTACACACACACACACCGACAACACACACACACACACCGACAACACAAACACACACACCGACAACACACACACACACACACCGACAACACACACACACACACACACTGACAACACACACACACACACACACCGACAACACACACACACACACCGACAACACACACACACACACACCGACAACACACACACACACACACACCGACAACACACACATACACACACTGACAACACACACACACACACACCGACAACACACACACACACTGACAACACACACACACACACACAGACAACACACACACACACACCGACAACACACACACACACACACACACACACACACACTGATAACACACAGACACACACTGACAACACACACACACACCGACAACACACACACACACACACACCGACAACACACACACACACACACACACACCGACAACACACACACACAGACAACACTCACACACACACACACACACCGACAGAACACACACACACACACACCGACAACACACACACACACACACTGACAACACACACACACACACCGACAACACACACACACACACACCGACAACACACACACACACCGACAACACACACACACACACCGACCACACACACACACACACACCGACAACACACCGACAACACACACACACACCGACAACACACACACACCGACAACACACACACACACAACACACACACACACACCGACAACACACACACACACACACACCGACAACACACACACAAACACACCGACAACACACACAAACACACACCGACAACACACACACACACACCGACAACACACACACACACACACACACCAGCAACACACACACACACACACCGATAACACACACACACACACCGACAACACACACACACACACACAACACACACACACCGACAACACACACACACACCGACAACACACACACACACACACACCGACTACACACACGCACACCGACAACACACACACACACACCGACAACACACACACACACACCGACAACACACACACACACACACCGACAACACACACACACACACACACTGACAACACACACACACACACACACCGACAACACACACACACACACACCGACAACACACACACACACTGACAACACACACACACACAACACACACACACACACCGACAACACACACACACATACAACGACAACACACACACACAAACACAACGACAACACACACACACCGACAACACACACACACACACCGACAACACACACACACACCGACAACACACACACACACACACACACACCGACAACACACACACACACCGACAACACACACACAAACAAACACCAGCAACACACACACACACACCAGCAACACACACACACACACACCGACAACACACACACACACACACCGACAACACACACACACACAACGACAACACACACACACACACCGACAACACACACACACACACACACACCGACAACACACACACACACACACACACTGACAACACACACACACACACACACACACCGACAACACACACACACACACACACACACACACACTGACAACACACACACACACACACCGACAACACACACACACAACGATAACACACACACACACACACACCGACAACACACACACACCGACAACACACACACACACACCGACAACACACACACATACACACCGACAACACACACACACACAACACACACACACACACCGACAACACACACACACACACCGACAACACACACACACACACACCGACAACACACACACACCTACACACACCGACAACACACACACACCGACAACACACACACACACCGACAACACACACACACACACACACACCGACAACACACACACACACACCGACAACACATAAACACACACACACCGACAACACACACACACACACACTGACAACACACACACACACACCGACAACACACACACACACACACACCGACAACACACACACACACACCGACAACACACACACACCGACAACACACACACACACACACACACACACACCGACAACAAACACACACACACACCGACAACACACACACACACACCGACAACACACACACACACACACCGACAACACACACACACACACACACCGACAACACACACATACACACACTGACAACACACACACACACACACCGACAACACACACACACACTGACAACACACACACACACACACAGACAACACACACACACACACCGACAACACACACACACACACACACACACACACTGATAACACACAGACACACACTGACAACACACACACACACCGACAACACACACACACACACACCGACAACACACACACACACACACACACACCGACAACACACACACACAGACAACACTCACACACACACACACACACCGACAGCACACACACACACACACACCGACAACACACACACACACACACAACACACACACACACACACCGACAACACACACACACACACCGACAACACACACACACACCGACAACACACACACACACACACCGACAACACACACACACACACACCGACCACACACACACACACACACACCGACAACACACCGACAACACACACACACACCGACAACACACACACACCGACAACACACACACACACAACACACACACACACACCGACAACACACACACACACACACACCGACAACACACACACAAACACACCGACAACACACACAAACACACACCGACAACACACACACACACACCGCCAACACACACACACACACACACACCAGCAACACACACACACACCGACAACACACACACACACACCGACAACACACACACACACACACAACACACACACACCGACAACACACACACACACCGACAACACACACACACACACACACACACCGACAACACACACACACACACCGACAACACACACACACACACACACACCGACTACACACACACACACCGACAACACACACACACACACCGACAACACACACACACACACCGACAACACACACACACACACACCGACAACACACACACACACACACACACTGACAACACACACACACACACCGACAACACACACACACACACACCGACAACACACACACACTGACAACACACACACACACAACACACACACACACACCGACAACACACACACACATACAACGACAACACACACACAAACACAACGACAACACACACACACCGACAACACACACACACACACACACACCGACAACACACACACACACCGACAACACACACACACACATACACACACCGACAACACACACACACACCGACAACACACACACAAACAAACACCAGCAACACACACACACACACCAGCAACACACACACACACACACCGACAACACACACACACACACACCGACAACACACACACACACAACGACAACACACACACACACACCGACAACACACACACACACACACACACACCGACAACACACACACACACACACACACTGACAACACACACACACACACACACCGACAACACACACACACACACACACACACACACACTGACAACACACACACACACACACCGACAACACACACACACACTGACAACACACACACACACACACAGACAACACACACACACACACCGACAACACACACACACACACACACACACACACTGATAACACACAGACACACACTGACAACACACACACACACCGACAACACACACACACACACACCG
>NW_027675434.1:82500-90000 GCF_965601325.2 Salmo salar
ACACTGACAACACACACACACACACACACACCGACAACACACACACACACACACACACACACACACTGACAACACACACACACACAGACAACACACACACACACACCGACAACACACACACACACACACACACACACACACTGATAACACACAGACACACACTGACAACACACACACACACCGACAACACACACACACACACACACCGACAACACACACACACAGACAACACTCACACACACACACACCGACAGCACACACACACACACACACCGACAACACACACACACACACACACACAACACACACACACACACACCGACAACACACACACACACACCGACAACACACACACACACACACACCGACAACACACACACACACACCGACAACACACACACACACACCGACCACACACACACACACACACCGACAACACACCGACAACACACACACACACCGACAACACACACACACCGACAACACACACACACAACACACACACACACACCGACAACACACACACACACACACACCGACAACACACACACAAACACACCGACAACACACACAAACACACACCGACAACACACACACACACACCGACAACACACACACACACACACACCAGCAACACACACACACACACCGACAACACACACACACACACCGACAACACACACACACACACACAACACACACACACCGACAACACACACACACACCGACAACACACACACACACACACACACACCGACAACACACACACACACACCGACAACACACACACACACACACACACCGACTACACACACACACACCGACAACACACACACACACACCGACAACACACACACACACACCGACAACACACACACACACACACCGACAACACACACACACACACACACACTGACAACACACACACACACACACACCGACAACACACACACACACACACCGACAACACACACACACACTGACAACACACACACACACAACACACACACACACACCGACAACACACACACACATACAACGACAACACACACACACAAACACAACGACAACACACACACACCGACAACACACACACACACACCGACAACACACACACACACCGACAACACACACACACACACACACACACCGACAACACACACACACACCGACAACACACACACAAACAAACACCAGCAACACACACACACACACCAGCAACACACACACACACACACCGACAACACACACACACACACACCGACAACACACACACACACAACGACAACACACACACACACACCGACAACACACACACACACACACACACCGACAACACACACACACACACACACACTGACAACACACACACACACACACACACCGACAACACACACACACACACACACACACACACACTGACAACACACACACACACACACCGACAACACACACACACACCGATAACACACACACACACACACACACACACCGACAACACACACACACCGACAACACACACACACACACCGACAACACACACACACACACACCGACAACACACACACACACACCGACAACACACACACACACCGACAACACACACACACACACCGACAACACACACACACACACACCGACAACACACACACACACCTACACACACCGACAACACACACACACCGACAACACACACACACACCGACAACACACACACACACACACACCGACAACACACACACACACACCGACAACACATAAACACACACACACCGACAACACACACACACACACACTGACAACACACACACACACACCGACAACACACACACACACACACACCGACAACACACACACACACACCGACAACACACACACACCGACAACACACACACACACACACACACCGACAACAAACACACACACACACCGACAACACACACACACACACCGACAACACACACACACACACACCGACAACACACACACACACACACACACACACCGACAACAAACACACACACACACCGACAACACACACACACACACACCGACAACACACACACACACACACCGACAACACACACACACACACACACCGACAACACACACATACACACACTGACAACACACACACACACCAACAACACACACACACACTGACAACACACACACACACACACAGACAACACACACACACACACCGACAACACACACACACACACACCGACAACACACACACACACACACACCGACAACACACACATACACACACTGACAACACACACACACACCGACAACACACACACACACACACACACACCGACAACACACACACACAGACAACACTCACACACACACACACACACCGACAGCACACACACACACACACTGATAACACACAGACACACACTGACAACACACACACACACCGACAACACACACACACACACACACACACCGACAACACACACACACAGACAACACTCACACACACACACACACACCGACAGCACACACACACACACACCGACAACACACACACACACAACACACACACACACACACACACCGACAACACACACATACACACACTGACAACACACACACACACACACACACACACACACTGATAACACACAGACACACACTGACAACACACACACACACCGACAACACACACACACACACCGACAACACACACACACACACACACACACCGACAACACACACACACAGACAACACTCACACACACACACACCGACAGCACACACACACACACACACCGACAACACACACACACACACACAACACACACACACACACACCGACAACACGCACACACACACCGACAACACACACACACACACACACCGACAACACACACACACACACCGACAACACACACACACACCGACCACACACACACACACACACCGACAACACACCGACAACACACACACACACCGACAACACACACACACCGACAACACACACACACAACACACACACACACCGACAACACACACACACACACACACCGACGACACACACACAAACACACCGACAACACACACAAACACACACCGACAACACACACACACACACCGACAACACACACACACACACACACACCAGCAACACACACACACACACACCGACAACACACACACACACACCGACAACACACACACACACACACAACACACACACACCGACAACACACACACACACCGACAACACACACACACACACACACACACCGACAACACACACACACACACCGACAACACACACACACACACACCGACTACACACACACACACCGACAACACACACACACACACACCGACAACACACACACACACACCGACAACACACACACACACACACCGACAACACACACACACACACACACACTGACAACACACACACACACACACACCGACAACACACACACACACACACCGACAACACACACACACACTGACAACACACACACACACAACACACACACACACACCGACAACACACACACACATACAACGACAACACACACACACAAACACAACGACAACACACACACACCGACAACACACACACACACACCGACAACACACACACACACCGACAACACACACACACACACACACACACCAGCAACACACACACACACACCAGCAACACACACACACACACACCGACAACACACACACACACACACCGACAACACACACACACACAACGACAACACACACACACACACCGACAACACACACACACACACACACACACCGACAACACACACACACACACACACACTGACAACACACACACACACACACACACACCGACAACACACACACACACACACACACACACACTGACAACACACACACACACACACCGACAACACACACACACACTGACAACACACACACACACACACAGACAACACACACACACACACCGACAACACACACACACACACACACACACACACTGATAACACACAGACACACACTGACAACACACACACACACCGACAACACACACACACACACACACACACCGACAACACACACACACAGACAACACTCACACACACACACACACACCGACAGCACACACACACACACACTGATAACACACAGACACACACTGACAACACACACACACACCGACAACACACACACACACACACACACACCGACAACACACACACACAGACAACACTCACACACACACACACACACCGACAGCACACACACACACACACCGACAACACACACACACACAACACACACACACACACACACACCGACAACACACACATACACACACTGACAACACACACACACACACACACACACACACACACTGATAACACACAGACACACACTGACAACACACACACACACCGACAACACACACACACACACCGACAACACACACACACACACACACACACCGACAACACACACACACAGACAACACTCACACACACACACACCGACAGCACACACACACACACACACCGACAACACACACACACACACACAACACACACACACACACACCGACAACACGCACACACACACCGACAACACACACACACACACACACCGACAACACACACACACACACCGACAACACACACACACACACCGACCACACACACACACACACACCGACAACACACCGACAACACACACACACACCGACAACACACACACACCGACAACACACACACACAACACACACACACACCGACAACACACACACACACACACACCGACGACACACACACAAACACACCGACAACACACACAAACACACACCGACAACACACACACACACACCGACAACACACACACACACACACACACACCAGCAACACACACACACACACACCGACAACACACACACACACACCGACAACACACACACACACACACAACACACACACACCGACAACACACACACACACCGACAACACACACACACACACACACACACCGACAACACACACACACACACCGACAACACACACACACACACACCGACTACACACACACACACCGACAACACACACACACACACACCGACAACACACACACACACACCGACAACACACACACACACACACCGACAACACACACACACACACACACACTGACAACACACACACACACACACACCGACAACACACACACACACACACCGACAACACACACACACACTGACAACACACACACACACAACACACACACACACACCGACAACACACACACACATACAACGACAACACACACACACAAACACAATGACAACACACACACACCGACAACACACACACACACACCGACAACACACACACACACCGACAACACACACACACACACACACACACCGACAACACACACACACACCGACAACACACACACAAACAAACACCAGCAACACACACACACACACCAGCAACACACACACACACACCGACAACACACACACACACACACCGACAACACACACACACACAACGACAACACACACACACACACCGACAACACACACACACACACACACCGACAACACACACACACACACACACACTGACAACACACACACACACACACACCGACAACACACACACACACACACACACACACACACTGACAACACACACACACACAGACAACACACACACACACACCGACAACACACACACACACACACACACACACACACACACTGATAACACACAGACACACACTGACAACACACACACACACCGACAACACACACACACACACACACCGACAACACACACACACAGACAACACTCACACACACACACACCGACAGCACACACACACACACACACCGACAACACACACACACACACACAACACACACACACACACACCGACAACACACACACACACACCGACAACACACACACACACACACACCGACAACACACACACACACACCGACAACACACACACACACACCGACCACACACACACACACACACCGACAACACACCGACAACACACACACACACCGACAACACACACACACCGACAACACACACACACAACACACACACACACACCGACAACACACACACACACACACACCGACAACACACACACAAACACACCGACAACACACACAAACACACACCGACAACACACACACACACACCGACAACACACACACACACACACACACCAGCAACACACACACACACACCGACAACACACACACACACACCGACAACACACACACACACACACAACACACACACACCGACAACACACACACACACCGACAACACACACACACACACACACACACCGACAACACACACACACACACCGACAACACACACACACACACACACACCGACTACACACACACACACCGACAACACACACACACACACCGACAACACACACACACACACCGACAACACACACACACACACACCGACAACACACACACACACACACACACTGACAACACACACACACACACACACCGACAACACACACACACACACACCGACAACACACACACACACTGACAACACACACACACACAACACACACACACACACCGACAACACACACACACATACAACGACAACACACACACACAAACACAACGACAACACACACACACCGACAACACACACACACACACCGACAACACACACACACACCGACAACACACACACACACACACACACACCGACAACACACACACACACCGACAACACACACACAAACAAACACCAGCAACACACACACACACACCAGCAACACACACACACACACACCGACAACACACACACACACACACACCGACAACACACACACACACAACGACAACACACACACACACACCGACAACACACACACACACACACACACCGACAACACACACACACACACACACACTGACAACACACACACACACACACACACCGACAACACACACACACACACACACACACACACACTGACAACACACACACACACACACCGACAACACACACACACACCGATAACACACACACACACACACACACACACCGACAACACACACACACCGACAACACACACACACACACCGACAACACACACACACACACACCGACAACACACACACACACAACACACACACACACACCGACAACACACACACACACCGACAACACACACACACACACCGACAACACACACACACACACACCGACAACACACACACACACCTACACACACCGACAACACACACACACCGACAACACACACACACACCGACAACACACACACACACACACACCGACAACACACACACACACACCGACAACACATAAACACACACACACCGACAACACACACACACACACACTGACAACACACACACACACACCGACAACACACACACACACACACACCGACAACACACACACACACACCGACAAC
>NW_027675434.1:97500-147500 GCF_965601325.2 Salmo salar
CACACACACACACAACACACACACACACACACCGACAACACACACACACACACCGACAACACACACACACACACACACCGACAACACACACACACACACACACTGACAACACACACACACACACACACCGACAACACACACACACACACACCGACAACACACACACACACACACACACCGACAACACACACACACCGACACACACACACAACACACACACACCGACAACACACACACACAGACACACCGACAACACACAGACACACACCGACAACACACACACACACACACACACAAACCGACAACACACACACACACACCGACAACACACACACACACACACACCGACAACACACACACACACCGACAACACACACACACACACACACCGACAACACACACACACCGACAACACACACACACACACACACACACACACATACACACACCGACAACACACACACACACACACCGACAACACACACACACACACACACCGACAACACACACACACACACCGACAACACACACACACACACACCGACAACACACACACAAACACCGACAACAAACACACACACAACGACAACACACACACATCGGCAACACACACACACACACCGACAACACACACACACACACACACACCGACAACACACACACACACACCGACAACACACACACACACCGACAACACACACACACACACACACACTGACAACACAAACACACACACCGACAACACACACACACACACACAACACACACACACACCGACAACACACACACAAACACCGACAACAAACACACACACAACGACAACACACACACATCGGCAACACACACACACACACCGACAACACACACACACACACACACCGACAACACACACACACACACACCGACAACACACACACACACCGACAACACACACACACACCGACAACACACACACACACACACACACACACACACACACACACACACACACACACACACCGACAACACACACACACACACACACACCGACAACACACACACACACACACACACACCGACAACACACACACACCGACACACACACACAACACACACACACCGACAACACACACACACACACACCGACAACACACACACACACACCGACAACACACACACACACACACAAACCGACAACACACACACACACCGACAACACACACACACACACCGACAACACACACACACACACCGACAACACACACACACCGACAACACACACACACAACACACACACACACACCGACAACACACACACACACCGACAACACACACACACACACCGACAACACACACACACACAAACAACACACACACACACACACAACGACAACACACACACACACACACCGACAAAACATAAACACACACACACTGACAACACACACACACACACACACCGACAACACACACACACAAACACCGACAACACACTCACACACACCGACAACACACACACACACACACCGACAACACACACACACACACACACACACACCGACAACACACACACACACACCGACAACACACACACACACACACCGACAACACACACACACACACCGACAACACACACACACACACACACACACACACACACCGACAACACACACACACACACCAACAACACACACACACACACAACGACAACACAGACACACACACCGGCAACACACACACACACACCGACAACACACACACACACACACACCGACAACACACACACACACCGACAACACACACACACACCGACAACACACACACACACACACTGACAACACACACACACCGACAACACACACACACACACAACACACACACACACACCGACAACACACACACACACACACCGACAACACACACACACACACACACCGACAACACACACACACACACACACTGACAACACACACACACACACACACCGACAACACACACACACACACCGACAACACACACACACACACACACACCGACAACACACACACACCGACACACACACACAACACACACACACCGACAACACACACACACAGACACACCGACAACACACAGACACACACCGACAACACACACACACACACACACACAAACCGACAACACACACACACACCGACAACACACACACACCGACAACACACACACACACCGACAACACACACACACACACCGACAACACACACACACCGACAACACACACACACACACACACACACATACACACACCGACAACACACACACACACACATCTACAACACACACACACACACACCGACAACACACACACACACACCGACAACACACACACACACCGACAACACACACACAAACACCGACAACAAACACACACACAACGACAACACACACACATCGGCAACACACACACACACACCGACAACACACACACACACACACACCGACAACACACACACACACACACCGACAACACACACACACACCGACAACACACACACACACACACACCGACAACACACACACACCGACACACACACACAACACACACACACACACCGACAACACACACACACACACCGACAACACACACACACACACACACCGACAACACACACACACACACACCGACAACACACACACACACACACACCGACAACACACACACACCGACACACACACACAACACACACACACCGACAACACACACACACACACACCGACACACACACACACACACACAAACCGACAACACACACACACACACACCGACAACACACACACACACACACCGACAACACACACACACACCAACAACACACACACACCGACAACACACACACACACACACACCGACAACACACACACACAACACACACACACACACCGACAACACACACACACACCGACAACACACACACACACACCGACAACACACACACACACCGACAACACACACACACACACCGACAACACACACACACACCGACAACACACACACACACAACGACAACACACACACACACACACCGACAAAACATAAACACACACACACTGACAACACACACACACACACACACTGACAACACACACACATACACACCGACAACACACACACACACACACACACACACACCGACAACACACACACACAAACACCGACAACACACACACACACACCGACAACACACACACACACACCGACAACACACACACACACACACACACACACCGACAACACACACACACACACCGACAACACACACACACACACCGACAACACACACACACACACACCGACAACACACACACACACCGACAACACACACACACACACACTGACAACACACACACACCGACAACACACACACACACACACCGACAACACACACACACACACCGACAACACACACACACACACACACACCGACAACACACACACACACACCAACAACACACACACACACACAACGACAACACACACACACACACAGGCAACACACACACACACACCGACAACACACACACACACACACCGACAACACACACACACACACACCGACAACACACACACACACCGACAACACACACACACACACACTGACAACACACACACACCGACAACACACACACACACACACAACACACACACACACACACCGACAACACACACACACACACCGACAACACACACACACACACACACCGACAACACACACACACACACACACTGACAACACACACACACACACACACCGACAACACACACACACACACCGACAACACACACACACACACACCGACAACACACACACACCGACACACACACACAACACACACACACCAACAACACACACACACAGACACACCGACAACACACAGACACACACCGACAACACACACACACACACACACACAAACCGACAACACACACACACACCGACAACACACACACACCGACAACACACACACACACCGACAACACACACACACACACCGACAACACACACACACCGACAACACACACACACACACACACACACATACACACACCGACAACACACACACACACACATCTACAACACACACACACACACACCGACAACACACACACACACACCGACAACACACACACACACCGACAACACACACACAAACACCGACAACAAACACACACACAACGACAACACACACACATCGGCAACACACACACACACACCGACAACACACACACACACACACACCGACAACACACACACACACACACCGACAACACACACACACACCGACAACACACACACACACACACACCGACAACACACACACACCGACACACACACACAACACACACACACACACCGACAACACACACACACACACCGACAACACACACACACACACACACCGACAACACACACACACACACACCGACAACACACACACACACACACACCGACAACACACACACACCGACACACACACACAACACACACACACCGACAACACACACACACACACACCGACAACACACACACACACACACAAACCGACAACACACACACACACACACCGACAACACACACACACACACACCGACAACACACACACACACCAACAACACACACACACCGACAACACACACACACACACACACCGACAACACACACACACAACACACACACACACACCGACAACACACACACACACCGACAACACACACACACACACCGACAACACACACACACACCGACACACACACACACACCGACAACACACACACACACCGACAACACACACACACACAACGACAACACACACACACACACACCGACAAAACATAAACACACACACACTGACAACACACACACACACACACACTGACAACACACACACATACACACCGACAACACACACACACACACACACACACACCGACAACACACACACACAAACACCGACAACACACACACACACACCGACAACACACACACACACACCGACAACACACACACACACACACACACACACACACCGACAACACACACACACACACCGACAACACACACACACACACCGACAACACACACACACACACACCGACAACACACACACACACCGACAACACACACACACACACACTGACAACACACACACACCGACAACACACACACACACACACCGACAACACACACACACACACCGACAACACACACACACACACACACACCGACAACACACACACACACACCAACAACACACACACACACACAACGACAACACACACACACACACAGGCAACACACACACACACACCGACAACACACACACACACACACACCGACAACACACACACACACACACCGACAACACACACACACACCGACAACACACACACACACACACTGACAACACACACACACCGACAACACACACACACACACACAACACACACACACACACACCGACAACACACACACACACACCGACAACACACACACACACACACACCGACAACACACACACACACACACACTGACAACACACACACACACACACACCGACAACACACACACACACACCGACAACACACACACACACACACACACCGACAACACACACACACCGACACACACACACAACACACACACACCGACAACACACACACACAGACACACCGACAGCACACAGACACACACCGACAACACACACACACACACACACACAAACCGACAACACACACACACACCGACAACACACACACACCGACAACACACACACACACCGACAACACACACACACACACCGACAACACACACACACCGACAACACACACACACACACACACACACATACACACACCGACAACACACACACACACACATCTGCAACACACACACACACACACCGACAACACACACACACACACCGACAACACACACACACACCGACAACACACACACAAACACCGACAACAAACACACACACAACGACAACACACACACATCGGCAACACACACACACACACCGACAACACACACACACACACACACCGACAACACACACACACACACCGACAACACACACACACACCGACAACACACACACACACACACACCGACAACACACACACACCGACACACACACACAACACACACACACACACCGACAACACACACACACACACCGACAACACACACACACACACACACCGACAACACACACACACACACACCGACAACACACACACACACACACACCGACAACACACACACACCGACACACACACACAACACACACACACCGACAACACACACACACACACACCGACAACACACACACACACACACAAACCGACAACACACACACACACACACCGACAACACACACACACACACACCGACAACACACACACACACCAACAACACACACACACCGACAACACACACACACACACACACCGACAACACACACACACAACACACACACACACACCGACAACACACACACACACCGACAACACACACACACACACCGACAACACACACACACACCGACAACACACACACACACACCGACAACACACACACACACCGACAACACACACACACACAACGACAACACACACACACACACACCGACAAAACATAAACACACACACACTGACAACACACACACACACACACACTGACAACACACACACATACACACCGACAACACACACACACACACACACACACACACACACCGACAACACACACACACAAACACCGACAACACACACACACACACCGACAACACACACACACACACCGACAACACACACACACACACACACACACACCGACAACACACACACACACACCGACAACACACACACACACACCGACAACACACACACACACACACCGACAACACACACACACACCGACAACACACACACACACACACTGACAACACACACACACCGACAACACACACACACACACACCGACAACACACACACACACACCGACAACACACACACACACACACACACCGACAACACACACACACACACCAACAACACACACACACACACAACGACAACACACACACACACACAGGCAACACACACACACACACCGACAACACACACACACACACACACCGACAACACACACACACACACACCGACAACACACACACACACCGACAACACACACACACACACACTGACAACACACACACACCGACAACACACACACACACACACAACACACACACACACACACCGACAACACACACACACACACACCGACAACACACACACACACACACACCGACAACACACACACACACACACCTGACAACACACACACACACACCGACAACACACACACACACACACCGACAACACACACACACACACACACACCGACAACACACACACACCGACACACACACACAACACACACACACCGACAACACACACACACAGACACACCGACAACACACAGACACACACCGACAACACACACACACACACACACAAACCGACAACACACACACACACACCGACAACACACACACACACACACCGACAACACACACACACACCGACAACACACACACACACACACACCGACAACACACACACACCGACAACACACACACACACACACACACACACACATACACACACCGACAACACACACACACACACACCGACAACACACACACACACACACACCGACAACACACACACACACACCGACAACACACACACACACACACCGACAACACACACACAAACACCGACAACAAACACACACACAACGACAACACACACACATCGGCAACACACACACACACACCGACAACACACACACACACACACACCGACAACACACACACACACACCGACAACACACACACACACCGACAACACACACACACACACACACACTGACAACACAAACACACACACCGACAACACACACACACACACACAACACACACACACACCGACAACACACACACAAACACCGACAACAAACACACACACAACGACAACACACACACATCGGCAACACACACACACACACCGACAACACACACACACACACACACCGACAACACACACACACACACACCGACAACACACACACACACCGACAACACACACACACACCGACAACACACACACACACACACACACACACACACACACACACACACCGACAACACACACACACACACACACACCGACAACACACACACACACACACACACACCGACAACACACACACACCGACACACACACACAACACACACACACCGACAACACACACACACACACACCGACAACACACACACACACACCGACAACACACACACACACACACAAACCGACAACACACACACACACCGACAACACACACACACACACCGACAACACACACACACACACCGACAACACACACACACCGACAACACACACACACAACACACACACACACACCGACAACACACACACACACCGACAACACACACACACACACCGACAACACACACACACACAAACAACACACACACACACACACAACGACAACACACACACACACACACCGACAAAAAATAAACACACACACACTGACAACACACACACACACACACACTGACAACACACACACATACACACCGACAACACACACACACACACACACACACACACACACACCGACAACACACACACACAAACACCGACAACACACTCACACACACCGACAACACACACACACACACAACGACAACACACACACACACACACACACACACCGACAACACACACACACACACACCGACAACACACACACACACACACCGACAACACACACACACACACCGACAACACACACACACACACACACACACACACACACCGACAACACACACACACACACACCAACAACACACACACACACACAACGACAACACACACACACACACCGGCAACACACACACACACACACACCGACAACACACACACACACCGACAACACACACACACACCGACAACACACACACACACACACTGACAACACACACACACCGACAACACACACACACACACAACACACACACACACACCGACAACACACACACACACACACCGACAACACACACACACACACACACCGACAACACACACACACACACACACTGACAACACACACACACACACACACCGACAACACACACACACACACCGACAACACACACACACACACACACACCGACAACACACACACACCGACACACACACACAACACACACACACCGACAACACACACACACAGACACACCGACAACACACAGACACACACCGACAACACACACACACACACACACACACAAACCGACAACACACACACACACACCGACAACACACACACACCGACAACACAGACACACACCGACAACACACACACATACACCGACAACACACACACACCGACAACACACACACACACACACACACACATACACACACCGACAACACACACACACACACATCTACAACACACACACACACACACCGACAACACACACACACACACCGACAACACACACACACACCGACAACACACACACAAACACCGACAACAAACACACACACAACGACAACACACACACATCGGCAACACACACACACACACCGACAACACACACACACACACACACCGACAACACACACACACACACACCGACAACACACACACACACCGACAACACACACACACACACACACCGACAACACACACACACCGACACACACACACAACACACACACACACACCGACAACACACACACACACACCGACAACACACACACACACACACACCGACAACACACACACACACACACCGACAACACACACACACACACACACCGACAACACACACACACCGACACACACACACAACACACACACACCGACAACACACACACACACACACCGACAACACACACACACACACACAAACCGACAACACACACACACACACACCGACAACACACACACACACACACCGACAACACACACACACACCAACAACACACACACACCGACAACACACACACACACACACACCGACAACACACACACACAACACACACACACACACCGACAACACACACACACACCGACAACACACACACACACACCGACAACACACACACACACCGACAACACACACACACACACCGACAACACACACACACACCGACAACACACACACACACAACGACAACACACACACACACACACCGACAAAACATAAACACACACACACTGACAACACACACACACACACACACTGACAACACACACACATACACACCGACAACACACACACACACACACACACACACACACCGACAACACACACACACAAACACCGACAACACACACACACACACCGACAACACACACACACACACCGACAACACACACACACACACACACACACACCGACAACACACACACACACACACCGACAACACACACACACACACCGACAACACACACACACACACACCGACAACACACACACACACCGACAACACACACACACACACACTGACAACACACACACACCGACAACACACACACACACACACCGACAACACACACACACACACCGACAACACACACACACACACACACACCGACAACACACACACACACACCAACAACACACACACACACACAACGACAACACACACACACACACAGGCAACACACACACACACACCGACAACACACACACACACACACACCGACAACACACACACACACACACCGACAACACACACACACACCGACAACACACACACACACACACTGACAACACACACACACCGACAACACACACACACACACACAACACACACACACACACACCGACAACACACAGACACACACCGACAACACACACACACACACACACACAAACCGACAACACACACACACACACCGACAACACACACACACCGACAACACACACACACACCGACAACACACACACACACACCGACAACACACACACACCGACAACACACACACACACACACACACACATACACACACCGACAACACACACACACACACATCTACAACACACACACACACACACCGACAACACACACACACACACCGACAACACACACACACACCGACAACACACACACAAACACCGACAACAAACACACACACAACGACAACACACACACATCGGCAACACACACACACACACCGACAACACACACACACACACACACCGACAACACACACACACACACACACCGACAACACACACACACACCGACAACACACACACACACACACACCGACAACACACACACACCGACACACACACACAACACACACACACACACCGACAACACACACACACACACCGACAACACACACACACACACACACACCGACAACACACACACACACACACACCGACAACACACACACACCGACACACACACACAACACACACACACCGACAACACACACACACACACACCGACAACACACACACACACACACAAACCGACAACACACACACACACACACCGACAACACACACACACACACACCGACAACACACACACACACCAACAACATACACACACCGACAACACACACACACACACACACCGACAACACACACACACAACACACACACACACACCGACAACACACACACACACCGACAACACACACACACACACCGACAACACACACACACACCGACAACACACACACACACACCGACAACACACACACACACCGACAACACACACACACACAACGACAACACACACACACACACACCGACAAAACATAAACACACACACACTGACAACACACACACACACACACACACTGACAACACACACACATACACACCGACAACACACACACACACACACACACACACACACACACCGACAACACACACACACAAACACCGACAACACACACACACACACCGACAACACACACACACACACCGACAACACACACACACACACACACACACACCGACAACACACACACACACACCGACAACACACACACACACACCGACAACACACACACACACACACCGACAACACACACACACACCGACAACACACACACACACACACTGACAACACACACACACCGACAACACACACACACACACACCGACAACACACACACACACACCGACAACACACACACACACACACACACCGACAACACACACACACACACCAACAACACACACACACACACAACGACAACACACACACACACACAGGCAACACACACACACACACCGACAACACACACACACACACCGACAACACACACACACACACACCGACAACACACACACACACCGACAACACACACACACACACACTGACAACACACACACACCGACAACACACACACACACACACAACACACACACACACACACCGACAACACACACACACACACCGACAACACACACACACACACACACCAACAACACACACACACACACACACTGACAACACACACACACACACACACCGACAACACACACACACACACACCGACAACACACACACACACACACACACCGACAACACACACACACCGACACACACACACAACACACACACACCGACAACACACACACACAGACACACCGACAACACACAGACACACACCGACAACACACACACACACACACACAAACCGACAACACACACACACACACCGACAACACACACACACACACACACCGACAACACACACACACACCGACAACACACACACACACACACACCGACAACACACACACACCGACAACACACACACACACACACACACACACACATACACACACCGACAACACACACACACACACACCGACAACACACACACACACACACCGACAACACACACACACACACCGACAACACACACACACACACACACCGACAACACACACACAAACACCGACAACAAACACACACACAACGACAACACACACACATCGGCAACACACACACACACACCGACAACACACACACACACACACACCGACAACACACACACACACACACACCGACAACACACACACACACCGACAACACACACACACACACACTGACAACACAAACACACACACCGACAACACACACACACACACACAACACACACACACACCGACAACACACACACAAACACCGACAACAAACACACACACAACGACAACACACACACATCGGCAACACACACACACACACCGACAACACACACACACACACACACCGACAACACACACACACACACACCGACAACACACACACACACCGACAACACACACACACACACACTGACAACACACACACACACACCGACAACACACACACACACACACAACACACACACACACCGACAACACACACACACCGACACACACACACAACACACACACACACACCGACAACACACACACACACACCGACAACACACACACACACACACACACACCGACAACACACACACACACACACCGACAACACACACACACACACACACCGACAACACACACACACCGACACACACACACAACACACACACACCGACAACACACACACACACACACAAACCGACAACACACACACACACACACCGACAACACACACACACACACACCGACAACACACACACACACCAACAACACACACACACCGACAACACACACACACACACACACCGACAACACACACACACAACACACACACACACACCGACAACACACACACACACCGACAACACACACACACACACCGACAACACACACAAACACACACACCGACAACACACACACACACACACCGACAACACACACACACACACCGACAGCACACACACCGACAAAACACACACACACACACACACACACACACACACCGACAACACACACACACACACCGACAACACACACACACACACACACCGACAACACACACACACCGACACACACACACAACACACACACACCGACAACACACACACACACACACCGACAACACACACACACACACCGACAACACACACACACACACAAACCGACAACACACACACACACACACCGACAACACACACACACACACCGACAACACACACACACACCGACAACACACACACACCGACAACACACACACACAACACACACACACACACCGACAACACACACTCACCGACAACACACACACACACACCGACAACACACACACACACACAAACCGACAACACACACACACACACACCGACAACACACACACACACACCGACAACACACACACACACCGACAACACACACACACACACACAACGACAACACACACACTCACACACCGACAAAACATAAACACACACACACTGACAACACACACACACACACACACTGACAACACACACACATACACACCGACAACACACACCACACACACACACACACACACCGACAACACACACACACAAACACCGACAACACACACACACACACCGACAACACACACACACACACACCGACAACACACACACACACACACACACACACCGACAACACACACACACACACACCGACAACACACACACACACACACCGACAACACACACACACACACCGACAACACACACACACACACACACACACACACAGACCGACAACACACACACACACACCAACAACACACACACACACACAACGACAACACACACACACACACCGGCAACACACACACACACACCGACAACACACACACACACACACACCGACAACACACACACACACACACCGACAACACACACACACACCGACAACACACACACACACACACACACTGACAACACACACACACCGACAACACACACACACACACACAACACACACACACACACACCGACAACACACACACACACACACCGACAACACACACACACACACACACACCGACAACACACACACACACACACACTGACAACACACACACACACACACACCGACAACACACACACACACACACCGACAACACACACACACACACACACACCGACAACACACACACACCGACACACACACACAACACACACACACCGACAACACACACACACACACACACCGACAACACACAGACACACACCGACAACACACACACACACACACACACAAACCGACAACACACACACACACACCGACAACACACACACACACACCGACAACACACACAAACACCGACAACACACACACACACACCGACAACACACACACACCGACAACACACACACACACACACACACACACACACACACATACACACACCGACAACACACACACACACACACCGACAACACACACACACACACACCGACAACACACACACACACCGACAACACACACACACACAACGACAACACACACACATCGGCAACACTCACACACACACCGACAACACACACACACACACACACATCGACAACACACACACACACCGACAACACACACACACACCGACAACACACACACACTGACAACACACACACACACACCGACAACACACACACACACACACAACACACACACACACACACCGACAACACACACACACACACACACCGACAACACACACACACCGACACACACACACAACACACACACACACACCGACAACACACACACACACACCGACAACACACACACACACACACACACACCGACAACACACACACACACACACACCGACAACACACACACACACACACACCGACAACACACACACACCGACACACACACACAACACACACACACCGACAACACACACACACACACACCGACAACACACACACACACACCGACAACACACACACACACACACAAACCGACAACACACACACACACACACCGACAACACACACACACACACACCGACAACACACACACACACACCAACAACACACACACCGACAACACACACACACACACACACACTGACAACACACACACACAACACACACACACACACACCGACAACACACACACACACCGACAACACACACACACACACCGACAACACACACACACACACCGACAACACACACACACACACCGACAACACACACACACACACCGACAACACACACACACACACACACAAACCGACAACACACACACACACCGACAACACACACACACACACCGACAACACACACACACACCGACAACACACACACACACACACACACCGACAACACACACACACACACTCCGACAACACACACACCGACAACACACACACACACACACACACCGACAACACACACACACACACACACTGACAATACACACACACCGACAACACAGACACACACACACACCGACAACATACACACACACACACACCGACAACACACACACACCGACACAAACACACAACACACACACACCGACAACACACACACCGACAACACACACACACACACACACACACACACACACACACACACACACACACACACACACACACCGACAACACACACACACACACACCAACAACACACACACACACACCGACAACACACACACACCGACACACACACACAACACACACACTCCGACAACACACACACACCGACAACACACACACACACATCGACAACACACACACACACACACAAACCGACAACACACACACACACCGACAACACACACACACACACCGACAACACACGCACACACCGACAACACACACACACCGACAACACACACACACACACACACCGACAACACACACACACAACACACACACACACACCGACAACACACACACACACCGACAACACACACACACACACCGACAACACACACACACACAAACCGACAACACACACACACACCGACAACACACACACACACACCGACAACACACACACACACAGACAACACACACACACACACACACCGACAACACACACACACACACACCGACAAAACATAAACACACACACACTGACAACACACACACACACACACACTGACAACACACACACATACACACCGACAACACACACACACACACACACACACACACACCGACAACACACACACACAAACACCGACAACACACACACACACACCGACAACACACACACACACACCGACAACACACACACACACACACACACACACACACACACACCGACAACACACACACACACACACCGACAACACACACACACACACACCGACAACACACACACACACACCGACAACACACACACACACACCGACAACACACACACACACACCGACAACACACACACACACAACGACAACACACACACACCGGCAACACACACACACACACCGACAACACACACACACACACACACCGACAACACACACACACACACACCGACAACACACACACACACCGACAACACACACACACACACACTGACAACACACACACACCGACAACACACACACACACACAACACACACACACACACACCGACAACACACACACACACACACCGACAACACACACACACACACACCGACAACACACACACACACACACACTGACAACACACACACACACACACACCGACAACACACACACACACACACCGACAACACACACACACACACACACACCGACAACACACACACACCGACACACACACACAACACACACACACCGAAAACACACACACACACACACCGACAACACACAGACACACACCGACAACACACACACACACACACACACAAACCTACAACACACACACACACACACCGACAACACACACACACACACACCGACAACACACACACACACCGACAACACACACACACACACACACCGACAACACACACACACCGACAACACATAAACACACACACACCGACAACACACACACACTGACAACACACACACATACACACCGACAACACACACACACACACCGACAACACACACACACCGACAACACACACACACACACCGACAACACACACACACACACACACACACACACACACCGACAACACACACACACACACCGACAGCACACACACCGACAAAACACACACACACACACACACACACACACACACACCGACAACACACACACACACACCGACAACACACACACACACACACACCGACAACACACACACACCGACACACACACACAACACACACACACCGACAACACACACACACACACACCGACAACACACACACACACACCGACAACACACACACACACACAAACCGACAACACACACACACACCGACAACACACACACACACACCGACAACACACACACACACCGACAACACACACACACCGACAACACACACACACAACACACACACACACACCGACAACACACACTCACCGACAACACACACACACACACCGACAACACACACACACACACAAACCGACAACACACACACACACACACCGACAACACACACACACACACCGACAACACACACACACACCGACAACACACACACACACACACAACGACAACACACACACTCACACACCGACAAAACATAAACACACACACACTGACAACACACACACACACACACACTGACAACACACACACATACACACCGACAACACACACCACACACACACACACACACACCGACAACACACACACACAAACACCGACAACACACACACACACACCGACAACACACACACACACACACCGACAACACACACACACACACACACACACACCGACAACACACACACACACACACCGACAACACACACACACACACACCGACAACACACACACACACACCGACAACACACACACACACACACACACACACACCGACAACACACACACACACACCGACAACACACACACACACACACACCGACAACACACACACACCGACACACACACACAACACACACACACCGACACACACACACACACACACACCGACAACACACACACACACACACCGACAACACACACACACACACAACCGACAACACACACACACACACACCGACAGACACACACACACACACCGACAACACACACACACACACCGACACACACACACACACCGACAACACACACACACAACACACACACACACACCGACAACACACACTCACCGACAACACACACACACACACCGACAACACACACACCGACAACACACACACACACACACACACTGACAACACACACACACAACACACACACACACACACCGACAACACACACACACACCGACAACACACACACACACACCGACAACACACACACACACACCGACAACACACACACACACACCGACAACACACACACACACACCGACAACACACACACACACACACACAAACCGACAACACACACACACACCGACAACACACACACACACACCGACAACACACACACACACCGACAACACACACACACACCGACAACACACACACACACACACCGACAACACACACACACACACACCGACAACACACACACAAACACACACACTGACAACACACACACACACACAGACACACACACACACCGACACACACACACAACACACACACTCCGACAACACACACACACCGACACAAACACACAACACACACACACCGACAACACACACACCGACAACACACACACACACACCGACAACACACACACACACAGACAACACACACACACACACACACCGACAACACACACACACACACACCGACAAAACATAAACACACACACACTGACAACACACACACACACACACACTGACAACACACACACATACACACCGACAACACACACACACACACACACACACACACACCGACAACACACACACACAAACACCGACAACACACACACACACACCGACAACACACACACACACACCGACAACACACACACACACACACACACACACACACACACACCGACAACACACACACACACACACCGACAACACACACACACACACACCGACAACACACACACACACACCGACAACACACACACACACACCGACAACACACACACACACACCGACAACACACACACACACAACGACAACACACACACACCGGCAACACACACACACACACCGACAACACACACACACACACACACCGACAACACACACACACACACACCGACAACACACACACACACCGACAACACACACACACACACACTGACAACACACACACACCGACAACACACACACACACACAACACACACACACACACACCGACAACACACACACACACACACCGACAACACACACACACACACACCGACAACACACACACACACACACACTGACAACACACACACACACACACACCGACAACACACACACACACACACCGACAACACACACACACACACACACACCGACAACACACACACACCGACACACACACACAACACACACACACCGAAAACACACACACACACACACCGACAACACACAGACACACACCGACAACACACACACACACACACACACAAACCTACAACACACACACACACACACCGACAACACACACACACACACACCGACAACACACACACACACCGACAACACACACACACACACACACCGACAACACACACACACCGACAACACATAAACACACACACACCGACAACACACACACACTGACAACACACACACATACACACCGACAACACACACACACACACCGACAACACACACACACCGACAACACACACACACACACCGACACACACACACACACACACACACACACACACACACCGACAACACACACACACACACCGACAGCACACACACCGACAAAACACACACACACACACACACACACACACACACACCGACAACACACACACACACACCGACAACACACACACACACACACACCGACAACACACACACACCGACACACACACACAACACACACACACCGACAACACACACACACACACACCGACAACACACACACACACACCGACAACACACACACACACACAAACCGACAACACACACACACACCGACAACACACACACACACACCGACAACACACACACACACCGACAACACACACACACCGACAACACACACACACAACACACACACACACACCGACAACACACACTCACCGACAACACACACACACACACCGACAACACACACACACACACAAACCGACAACACACACACACACACACCGACAACACACACACACACACCGACAACACACACACACACCGACAACACACACACACACACACAACGACAACACACACACTCACACACCGACAAAACATAAACACACACACACTGACAACACACACACACACACACACTGACAACACACACACATACACACCGACAACACACACCACACACACACACACACACACCGACAACACACACACACAAACACCGACAACACACACACACACACCGACAACACACACACACACACACCGACAACACACACACACACACACACACACACCGACAACACACACACACACACACCGACAACACACACACACACACACCGACAACACACACACACACACCGACAACACACACACACACACACACACACACACCGACAACACACACACACACACCAACAACACACACACACACACAACGACAACACACACACACACACCGGCAACACACACACACACACCGACAACACACACACACACACACACCGACAACACACACACACACACACCGACAACACACCACACACCGACAACACACACACACACACACACACTGACAACACACACACACCGACAACACACACACACACACACAACACACACACACACACACCGACAACACACACACACACACACCGACAACACACACACACACACACACACCGACAACACACACACACACACACACTGACAACACACACACACACACACACCGACAACACACACACACACACACCGACAACACACACACACACACACACACCGACAACACACACACACCGACACACACACACAACACACACACACCGACAACACACACACACACACACACCGACAACACACAGACACACACCGACAACACACACACACACACACACACAAACCGACAACACACACACACACACCGACAACACACACACACACACCGACAACACACACAAACACCGACAACACACACACACACACCGACAACACACACACACCGACAACACACACACACACACACACACACACACACACATACACACACCGACAACACACACACACACACACCGACAACACACACACACACACACCGACAACACACACACACACCGACAACACACACACACACAACGACAACACACACACATCGGCAACACACACACACACACCGACAACACACACACACACACACACATCGACAACACACACACACACCGACAACACACACACACACCGACAACACACACACACTGACAACACACACACACACACCGACAACACACACACACACACACAACACACACACACACACACCGACAACACACACACACACACACACCGACAACACACACACACCGACACACACACACAACACACACACACACACCGACAACACACACACACACACCGACAACACACACACACACACACACACACCGACAACACACACACACACACACACCGACAACACACACACACACACACACCGACAACACACACACACCGACACACACACACAACACACACACACCGACAACACACACACACACACACCGACAACACACACACACACACCGACAACACACACACACACACACAAACCGACAACACACACACACACACACCGACAACACACACACACACACACCGACAACACACACACACACACCAACAACACACACACCGACAACACACACACACACACACACTGACAACACACACACACAACACACACACACACACACCGACAACACACACACACACCGACAACACACACACACACACCGACAACACACACACACACACCGACAACACACACACACACACCGACAACACACACACACACACCGACAACACACACACACACACACACAAACCGACAACACACACACACACCGACAACACACACACACACACCGACAACACACACACACACCGACAACACACACACACACACACACACCGACAACACACACACACACACACCGACAACACACACACCGACAACACACACACACACACACACACACCGACAACACACACACACACACACACTGACAATACACACACACCGACAACACACACACACACACACACCGACAACACACACACACACACACACCGACAACACACACACACCGACACAAACACACAACACACACACACCGACAACACACACACCGACAACACACACACACACACACACACACACACACACACACACACACACACACACACACACACACACACACACACCGACAACACACACACACACACACCAACAACACACACACACACACCGACAACACACACACACCGACACACACACACAACACACACACTCCGACAACACACACACACCGACAACACACACACACACATCGACAACACACACACACACACACACAAACCGACAACACACACACACACCGACAACACACACACACACACCGACAACACACGCACACACCGACAACACACACACACCGACAACACACACACACACACACACCGACAACACACACACACAACACACACACACACACCGACAACACACACACACACCGACAACACACACACACACACCGACAACACACACACACACAAACCGACAACACACACACACACCGACAACACACACACACACACCGACAACACACACACACACAGACAACACACACACACACACACACCGACAACACACACACACACACACCGACAAAACATAAACACACACACACTGACAACACACACACACACACACACTGACAACACACACACATACACACCGACAACACACACACACACACACACACACACACACCGACAACACACACACACAAACACCGACAACACACACACACACACCGACAACACACACACACACACCGACAACACACACACACACACACACACACACACACACACACCGACAACACACACACACACACACCGACAACACACACACACACACACCGACAACACACACACACACACCGACAACACACACACACACAACGACAACACACACACACCGGCAACACACACACACACACACACCGACAACACACACACACACAACGACAACACACACACACCGGCAACACACACACACACACCGACAACACACACACACACACACACCGACAACACACACACACACACACCGACAACACACACACACACCGACAACACACACACACACACACTGACAACACACACACACCGACAACACACACACACACACAACACACACACACACACACCGACAACACACACACACACACACCGACAACACACACACACACACACCGACAACACACACACACACACACACTGACAACACACACACACACACACACCGACAACACACACACACACACACCGACAACACACACACACACACACACACCGACAACACACACACACCGACACACACACACAACACACACACACCGAAAACACACACACACACACACCGACAACACACAGACACACACCGACAACACACACACACACACACACACAAACCGACAACACACACACACACACACCGACAACACACACACACACACACCGACAACACACACACACACACCGACAACACACAGACACACACACACCGACAACACACACACACCGACAACACACAAACACACACACACCGACAACACACACACACCGACAACACACACACATACACACCGACAACACACACACACACACCGACAACACACACACACCGACAACACACACACACACACCGACAACACACACACACACACACACACACACACACACCGACAACACACACACACACACACCGACAACACACACACACACACCGACAACACACACACACAGCGACACACACACACACACACACACACCGACAACACACACACACACACACACACCGACACACACACACACACCGACACACACACACACACACACCGACAACACACACACACACACCGACAACACACACACACACACAAACCGACAACACACACACACACACACCGACAACACACACACACACACCGACAACACACACACACACCGACAACACACACACACACACACAACGACAACACACACACTCACACACCGACAAAACATAAACACACACACACTGACAACACACACACACACACACACTGACAACACACACACATACACACCGACAACACACACCACACACACACACACACACACCGACAACACACACACACAAACACCGACAACACACACACACACACCGACAACACACACACACACACACCGACAACACACACACACACACACACACACACCGACAACACACACACACACACACCGACAACACACACACACACACACCGACAACACACACACACACACCGACAACACACACACACACACACACACACACACCGACAACACACACACACACACCAACAACACACACACACACACAACGACAACACACACACACACACCGGCAACACACACACACACACCGACAACACACACACACACACACACCGACAACACACACACACACACACCGACAACACACTCACACACCGACAACACACACACACACACACACACTGACAACACACACACACCGACAACACACACACACACACACAACACACACACACACACACCGACAACACACACACACACACACCGACAACACACACACACACACACACACCGACAACACACACACACACACACACTGACAACACACACACACACACACACCGACAACACACACACACACACACCGACAACACACACACACACACACACACCGACAACACACACACACCGACACACACACACAACACACACACACCGACAACACACACACACACACACACCGACAACACACAGACACACACCGACAACACACACACACACACACACACAAACCGACAACACACACACACACACCGACAACACACACACACACACCGACAACACACACAAACACCGACAACACACACACACACACCGACAACACACACACACCGACAACACACACACACACACACACACACACACACACATACACACACCGACAACACACACACACACACACCGACAACACACACACACACACACCGACAACACACACACACACCGACAACACACACACACACAACGACAACACACACACATCGGCAACACACACACACACACCGACAACACACACACACACACACACATCGACAACACACACACACACCGACAACACACACACACACCGACAACACACACACACTGACAACACACACACACACACCGACAACACACACACACACACACAACACACACACACACACACCGACAACACACACACACACACACACCGACAACACACACACACCGACACACACACACAACACACACACACACACCGACAACACACACACACACACCGACAACACACACACACACACACACACACCGACAACACACACACACACACACACCGACAACACACACACACACACACACCGACAACACACACACACCGACACACACACACAACACACACACACCGACAACACACACACACACACACCGACAACACACACACACACACCGACAACACACACACACACACACAAACCGACAACACACACACACACACACCGACAACACACACACACACACACCGACAACACACACACACACACCAACAACACACACACCGACAACACACACACACACACACACTGACAACACACACACACAACACACACACACACACACCGACAACACACACACACACCGACAACACACACACACACACCGACAACACACACACACACACCGACAACACACACACACACACCGACAACACACACACACACACCGACAACACACACACACACACACACAAACCGACAACACACACACACACCGACAACACACACACACACACCGACAACACACACACACACCGACAACACACACACACACACACACACCGACAACACACACACACACACACCGACAACACACACACCGACAACACACACACACACACACACACACCGACAACACACACACACACACACACTGACAATACACACACACCGACAACACACACACACACACACACCGACAACACACACACACACACACACCGACAACACACACACACCGACACAAACACACAACACACACACACCGACAACACACACACCGACAACACACACACACACACACACACACACACACACACACACACACACACACACACACACACACACCGACAACACACACACACACACACCAACAACACACACACACACACCGACAACACACACACACCGACACACACACACAACACACACACTCCGACAACACACACACACCGACAACACACACACACACATCGACAACACACACACACACACACACAAACCGACAACACACACACACACCGACAACACACACACACACACCGACAACACACGCACACACCGACAACACACACACACCGACAACACACACACACACACACACCGACAACACACACACACAACACACACACACACACCGACAACACACACACACACCGACAACACACACACACACACCGACAACACACACACACACAAACCGACAACACACACACACACCGACAACACACACACACACACCGACAACACACACACACACAGACAACACACACACACACACACACCGACAACACACACACACACACACCGACAAAACATAAACACACACACACTGACAACACACACACACACACACACTGACAACACACACACATACACACCGACAACACACACACACACACACACACACACACACCGACAACACACACACACAAACACCGACAACACACACACACACACCGACAACACACACACACACACCGACAACACACACACACACACACACACACACACACACACACCGACAACACACACACACACACACCGACAACACACACACACACACACCGACAACACACACACACACACCGACAACACACACACACACAACGACAACACACACACACCGGCAACACACACACACACACACACCGACAACACACACACACACAACGACAACACACACACACCGGCAACACACACACACACACCGACAACACACACACACACACACACCGACAACACACACACACACACACCGACAACACACACACACACCGACAACACACACACACACACACTGACAACACACACACACCGACAACACACACACACACACAACACACACACACACACACCGACAACACACACACACACACACCGACAACACACACACACACACACCGACAACACACACACACACACACACTGACAACACACACACACACACACACCGACAACACACACACACACACACCGACAACACACACACACACACACACACCGACAACACACACACACCGACACACACACACAACACACACACACCGAAAACACACACACACACACACCGACAACACACAGACACACACCGACAACACACACACACACACACACACAAACCGACAACACACACACACACACACCGACAACACACACACACACACACCGACAACACACACACACACACCGACAACACACAGACACACACACACCGACAACACACACACACCGACAACACATAAACACACACACACCGACAACACACACACACTGACAACACACACACATACACACCGACAACACACACACACACACCGACAACACACACACACCGACAACACACACACACACACCGACAACACACACACACACACACACACACACACACACCGACAACACACACACACACACACCGACAACACACACACACACACCGACAACACACACACACAGCGACAACACACACACACACACACACCGACAACACACACACACACACACACACCGACAACACACACACACCGACACACACACACACACACACCGACAACACACACACACACACCGACAACACACACACACACACACAAACCGACAACACACACACACACACACCGACAACACACACACACACACCGACAACACACACACACACCGACAACACACACACACCGACAACACACACACACACACACACCGACAACACACACACACAACACACACACACACACCGACAACACACACACACACCGACAACACACACACACACACCGACAACACACACACACACACCGACAACACACACACACACACCGACAACACACACACACACACACACACACCGACAACACACACACACACCGACAACACACACACACACACCGACAACACACACACACACACACACCGACAACACACACACACACACACCGACAACACACACACACACCAACAACACACACACACCGACAACACACACACACACACACACACACACACACACACACACACACACACACCGACAACACACACACACACACACCGACAACACACACACACACACCGACAACACACACACACCGACACACACACACAACACACACACTCCGACAACACACACACACCGACAACACACACACACCGACAACACACACACACACACCGACAACACACGCACACACCGACAACACACACACACCGACAACACACACACACACACACACCGACAACACACACACACAACACACACCGACAACACACACACACACCGACAACACACACACACACACACCGACAACACACACACACACACACACAAACCGACAACACACACACACACACACCGACAACACACACACACCGACAACACACACACACACAGACAACACACACACACACACACACCGACAACACACACACACACACACCGACAAAACATAAACACACACACACTGACAACACACACACATACACACCGACAACACACACACACACACACACACACACACACCGACAACACACACACACAAACACCGACAACACACACACACACACCGACAACACACACACACACACCGACAACACACACACACACACACACACACACACACCGACAACACACACACACACACACAAACCGACAACACACACACACACACACACCGACAACACACACACACACACCGACAACACACACACACACCGACAACACACACACACACACACACACACCGACAACACACACACACACCGACAACACACACACACACACCGACAACACACACACACACACACACCGACAACACACACACACACACACCGACAACACACACACACACCAACAACACACACACACCGACAACACACACACACACACACACACACACACACACACACACACACCGACAACACACACACACACCAACAACACACACACACCGACAACACACACACACACACACACACACACACACACACACACACACACACCGACAACACACACACACACACACCGACAACACACACACACACACCGACAACACACACACACCGACACACACACACAACACACACACTCCGACAACACACACACACCGACAACACACACACACCGACAACACACACACACACACCGACAACACACGCACACACCGACAACACACACACACCGACAACACACACACACACACACACCGACAACACACACACACAACACACACCGACAACACACACACACACCGACAACACACACACACACACACCGACAACACACACACACACACACAAACCGACAACACACACACACACACACCGACAACACACACACACCGACAACACACACACACACAGACAACACACACACACACACACACCGACAACACACACACACACACACCGACAAAACATAAACACACACACACTGACAACACACACACATACACACCGACAACACACACACACACACACACACACACACACCGACAACACACACACACAAACACCGACAACACACACACACACACCGACAACACACACACACACACCGACAACACACACACACACACACACACACACACACACACCGACAACACACACACACACACACCGACAACACACACACACACACACCGACAACACACACACACACACCGACAACACACACACACACACAGCGACAACACACACACACACACCGACAACACACACACACACAACGACAACACACACACACCGGCAACACACACACACACACCGACAACACACACACACACACCGACAACACACACACACACACACCGACAACACACACACACACCGACAACACACACACACACACACTGACAACACACACACACCGACAACACACACACACACACACAGCACACACACACACACACCGACAACACACACACACACACACCGACAACACACACACACACACACACACCGACAACACACACACACACACACCGACAACACACACACACACCAACAACACACACACACCGACAACACACACACACACACACACACACACACACACACACACCGACAACACACACACACACACACCGACAACACACACACACACACCGACAACACACACACACCGACACACACACACAACACACACACTCCGACAACACACACACACCGACAACACACACACACACCGACAACACACACACACACACCGACAACACACGCACACACCGACAACACACACACACCGACAACACACACACACACACACACCGACAACACACACACACAACACACACACACACACCGACAACACACACACACACCGACAACACACACACACACACCGACAACACACACACACACACACAAACCGACAACACACACACACACACACCGACAACACACACACACCGACAACACACACACACACAGACAACACACACACACACACACACCGACAACACACACACACACACACCGACAAAACATAAACACACACACACTGACAACACACACACACTGACAACACACACACATACACACCGACAACACACACACACACACACACACACACACACCGACAACACACACACACAAACACCGACAACACACACACACACACCGACAACACACACACACACACCGACAACACACACACACACACACACACACACACACACCGACACACACACACACACACACACCGACAACACACACACACACACACCGACAACACACACACACACACCGACAACACACACACACACACAGCGACAACACACACACACACACCGACAACACACACACACACACACTGACAACACACACACACCGACAACACACACACACACACACAACACACACACACACACACCGACAACACACACACACACACACCGACACACACACACACACACACACACACACACCGACAACACACACACACCGACACACACACACAACACACACACAACGACAACACACACACACACACACCGACAACACACAGACACACACCGACAACACACACACACACACACACAAACCGACAACACACACACACACACCGACAACACACACACACACACACCGACAACACACACACACACCGACAACACACACACACACACACACCGACAACACACACACACCGACAACACATAAACACACACACACCGACAACACACACACACACACACACTGACAACACACACACATACACACCGACAACACACACACACACACCGACAACACACACACACCGACAACACACACACACACACCGACAACACACACACACACACACACACCGACAACACACACACACACACACCGACAACACACACACACAGCGACAACACACACACACACACACACCGACAACACACACACACACATACACACCGACAACACACACACACACACACACACACACACACCGACAACACACACACACAAACACCGACAACACACACACACACACCGACAACACACACACACACACCGACAACACACACACACACACACACACACACACCGACAACACACACACACACACACCGACAACACACACACACACACACCGACAACACACACACACACACCGACAACACACACACACACACAGCGACAACACACACACACACACCGACAACACACACACACACAACGACAACACACACACACCGGCAACACACACACACACACCGACAACACACACACACACACCGACAACACACACACACACCGACAACACACACACACACCGACAACACACACACACACACACTGACAACACACACACACCGACAACACACACACACACACACAGCACACACACACACACACCGACAACACACACACACACACACCGACAACACACACACACACACACACACCGACAACACACACACACACACACCGACAACACACACACACACCAACAACACACACACACCGACAACACACACACACACACACACACACACACACACACACACCGACAACACACACACACACACACCGACAACACACACACACACACCGACAACACACACACACCGACACACACACACAACACACACACTCCGACAACACACACACACCGACAACACACACACACACCGACAACACACACACACACACCGACAACACACGCACACACCGACAACACACACACACCGACACACACACACACACACACACCGACAACACACACACACACACACACACACACACCGACAACACACACACACACCGACAACACACACACACACACCGACAACACACACACACACACACAACCGACAACACACACACACACACCGACAACACACACACACCGACACACACACACACACAGACAACACACACACACACACACACCGACAACACACACACACACACACCGACAAAACATAAACACACACACACTGACAACACACACACACTGACAACACACACACATACACACCGACAACACACACACACACACACACACACACACACCGACAACACACACACACAAACACCGACAACACACACACACACACCGACAACACACACACACACACCGACAACACACACACACACACACACACACACACACACCGACAACACACACACACACACACCGACAACACACACACACACACACCGACAACACACACACACACACCGACAACACACACACACACACAGCGACAACACACACACACACACCGACAACACACACACACACAACGACAGCACACACACACCGGCAACACACACACACACACCGACAACACACACACACACACACACCGACAACACACACACACACACACCGACAACACACACACACACCGACAACACACACACACACACACTGACAACACACACACACCGACAACACACACACACACACACAACACACACACACACACACCGACAACACACACACACACACACCGACAACACACACACACACACACACACACCGACAACACACACACACCGACACACACACACAACACACACACAACGACAACACACACACACACACACCGACAACACACAGACACACACCGACAACACACACACACACACACACAAACCGACAACACACACACACACACCGACACACACACACACACACACACCGACAACACACACACACACCGACAACACACACACACACACACACCGACAACACACACACACCGACAACACATAAACACACACACACCGACAACACACACACACACACACACTGACAACACACACACATACACACCGACAACACACACACACACACCGACAACACACACACACCGACAACACACACACACACACCGACAACACACACACACACACACACACACACCGACAACACACACACACACACACCGACAACACACACACACACACCGACAACACACACACACAGCGACAACACACACACACACACACACCGACAACACACACACACACACACACACCGACAACACACACACACCGACACACACACACAACACACACACACCGACAACACACACACACACACACCGACAACACACACACACACACCGACAACACACACACACACACACAAACCGACAACACACACACACACCGACAACACACACACACACAGACAACACACACACACACCGACAACACACACACACCGACAACACACACACACACACACACCGACAACACACACACACAACACACACACACACACCGACAACACACACACACACCGACAACACACACACACACACCGACAACACACACACACACACCGACAACACACACACACACACCGACAACACACACACACACACACACACACCGACAACACACACACACACCGACAACACACACACACACACCAACAACACACACACACACCGACAACACACACACACACACCGACAACACACACACACACACACCGACAACACACACACACACACCGACAACACACACACACACACACACACACCGACAACACACACACACACACACACTGACAACAAACACACACACACCGACAACACACACACACACACACACCGACAACACACACACACACCGACAACACACACACACACACCGACAACACACACACACACCGACAACACACACACACACACCGACAACACACACACACACACACCGACAACACACACACACACACACCGACAACACACACACACACACACACTGACAACAAACACACACACACCGACAACACACACACACACACACCGACAAAACATAAACACACACACACTGACAACACACAAACACTGACAACACACACACATACACACCGACAACACACACACACACACACACACACACACACCGACAACACACAAACACAAACACCGACAACACACACACACACACCGACAACACACACACACACACCGCACACACACACACACACACACACACACACACACCGACAACACACACACACACACACCGACAACACACACACACACACCGACAACACACACACACACACCGACAACACACACACACACACAGCGACAACACACACACACACACCGACAACACACACACACACAACGACAACACACACACACCGGCAACACACACACACACACCGACAACACACACACACACACACACCGACAACACACACACACACACACCGACAACACACACACACACCGACAACACACACACACACACACTGACAACACACACACACCGACAACACACACACACACACACAACACACACACACACACACCGACAACACACACACACACACACCGACAACACACACACACACACACCGACAACACACACACACCGACACACACACACAACACACACACAACGACAACACACACACACACACACCGACAACACACAGACACACACCGACAACACACACACACACACACACACACAAACCGACAACACACACACACACACCGACAACACACACACACACACACCGACAACACACACACACACCGACAACACACACACACACACACACCGACAACACACACACACCGACAACACATAAACACACACACACCGACAACACACACACACACACACACTGACAACACACACACATACACACCGACAACACACACACACACACCGACAACACACACACACCGACAACACACACACACACACCGACAACACACACACACACACACACACACACACCGACAACACACACACACACACACCGACAACACACACACACACACCGACAACACACACACACAGCGACAACACACACACACACACACACACCGACAACACACACACACACACACACACCGACAACACACACACACCGACACACACACACAACACACACACACCGACAACACACACACACACACACCGACAACACACACACACACACCGACAACACACACACACACACACACCGACAACACACACACACACACACCGACAACACACACACACACCGACAACACACACACACACACACTGACAACACACACACACCGACAACACACACACACACACACAACACACACACACACACACCGACAACACACACACACACACACCGACAACACACACACACACACACACACCGACAACACACACACACCGACACACACACACAACACACACACAACGACAACACACACACACACACACCGACAACACACAGACACACACCGACAACACACACACACACACACACACAAACCGACAACACACACACACACACCGACAACACACACACACACACACCGACAACACACACACACACCGACAACACACACACACACACACACCGACAACACACACACACCGACAACACACAAACACACACACACCGACAACACACACACACACACACACTGACAACACACACACATACACACCGACAACACACACACACACACCGACAACACACACACACCGACAACACACACACACACACCGACAACACACACACACACACACACACACACACACCGACAACACACACACACACACACCGACAACACACACACACACACCGACAACACACACACACAGCGACAACACACACACACACACACACACCGACAACACACACACACACACACACACCGACAACACACACACACCGACACACACACACAACACACACACACCGACAACACACACACACACACACCGACAACACACACACACACACCGACAACACACACACACACACACAAACCGACAACACACACACACACACACCGACAACACACACACACACACCGACAACACACACACACACCGACAACACACACACACACCGACAACACACACACACACACCGACAACACACACACACACACCGACAACACACACACACACACCGACAACACACACACACACACACACCGACAACACACACACACACCGACAACACACACACACACACCGACAACACACACACACACCGACAACACACACACACCGACAACACACACACACACACACCGACAACACACACACACACACCGACAACACACACACACACACACACACCGACAACACACACACACACACACACTGACAACAAACACACACACACCGACAACACACACACACACACACCGACAACACACACACACACACACACACCGACAAAACACACACACCGACACACACACACAACATACACACACACACCGACAACACACACACACACACCGACAACACACACACACACACACACACACACACACACACACACACACCGACAACACACACACACACACACCGACAACACACACACACACACACACACCGACAACACACACACACACACCGACACACACACACAACACACACACACCGACAACACACACACACACACACTGACAACACACACAAACACACCGACAACACACACACACACACACAAACCGACAACACACACACACACACACCGACAACACACACACACACACCGACAACACACACACACACCGACAACACACACACACCGACAACACACACACACACCGACAACACACACACACACCGACAACACACACACACACACCGACAACACACACACACACACACAAACCGACAACACACACACACACACACCGACAACACACACACACACACCGACAACACACACACACACCGACAACACACACACACACACACCGACAAAACATAAACACACACACACTGACAACACACACACACACACACACTGACAACACACACACATACACACCGACAACACACACACACCGACAACACATAAACACACACACACCGACAACACACACACACACACACACTGACAACACACACACATACACAACGACAACACACACACACACACCGACAACACACACACACCGACAACACACACACACACACCGACAACACACACACACACACACACACACACACCGACAACACACACACACACACACCGACAACACACACACACACACCGACAACACACACACACAGCGACAACACACACACACACACACACACCGACAACACACACACACACACACACACCGACAACACACACACACCGACACACACACACAACACACACACACCGACAACACACACACACACACACCGACAACACACACACACACACCGACAACACACACACACACACACAAACCGACAACACACACACACACACACCGACAACACACACACACACACCGACAACACACACACACACCGACAACACACACACACACCGACAACACACACACACACACCGACAACACACACACACACACCGACAACACACACACACACACCGACAACACACACACACACACACACCGACAACACACACACACACCGACAACACACACACACACACCGACAACACACACACACACCGACAACACACACACACACACCGACAACACACACACACACACACCGACAACACACACACACACACCGACAACACACACACACACACACACACACCGACAACACACACACACACACACACTGACAACAAACACACACACACCGACAACACACACACACACACACCGACAACACACACACACACACACACACCGACAAAACACACACACCGACACACACACACAACATACACACACACACCGACAACACACACACACACACCGACAACACACACACACACACACACACACACACACACACACACACACACACACACCGACAACACACACACACACACACCGACAACACACACACACACACACACACCGACAACACACACACACCGACACACACACACACACACAAACACCGACAACACACACACACACACCGACAACACACACACACACACCGACAACACACACACACACACACACACACACACCGACAACACACACACACACACACCGACAACACACACACACACACACCGACAACACACACACACACACCGACAACACACACACACACACAGCGACAACACACACACACACACCGACAACACACACACACACAACGACAACACACACACACCGGCAACACACACACACACACCGACAACACACACACACACACCGACAACACACACACACACACACCGACAACACACACACACACCGACAACACACACACACACACACTGACAACACACACACACCGACAACACACACACACACACACAGCACACACACACACACACCGACAACACACACACACACACACCGACAACACACACACACACACACACACCGACAACACACACACACACACACCGACAACACACACACACACCAACAACACACACACACCGACAACACACACACACACACACACACACACACACACACACACACACACCGACAACACACACACACACACACCGACAACACACACACACACACCGACAACACACACACACCGACACACACACACAACACACACACTCCGACAACACACACACACCGACAACACACACACACACCGACAACACACACACACACACCGACAACACACGCACACACCGACAACACACACACACCGACAACACACACACACACACACACCGACAACACACACACACAACACACACACACACACCGACAACACACACACACACCGACAACACACACACACACACACAAACCGACAACACACACACACACACACCGACAACACACACACACCGACAACACACACACACACAGACAACACACACACACACACACACCGACAACACACACACACACACACCGACAAAACATAAACACACACACACTGACAACACACACACACTGACAACACACACACATACACACCGACAACACACACACACACACACACACACACACACCGACAACACACACACACAAACACCGACAACACACACACACACACACCGACAACACACACACACACACCGACAACACACACACACACACACACACACACACACACCGACAACACACACACACACACACCGACAACACACACACACACACACCGACAACACACACACACACACCGACAACACACACACACACACAGCGACAACACACACACACACACCGACAACACACACACACACAACGACAGCACACACACACCGGCAACACACACACACACACCGACAACACACACACACACACACACCGACAACACACACACACACACACCGACAACACACACACACACCGACAACACACACACACACACACTGACAACACACACACACCGACAACACACACACACACACACAACACACACACACACACACCGACAACACACACACACACACACCGACAACACACACACACACACACACACACCGACAACACACACACACCGACACACACACACAACACACACACAACGACAACACACACACACACACACCGACAACACACAGACACACACCGACAACACACACACACACACACACAAACCGACAACACACACACACACACCGACAACACACACACACACACACACCGACAACACACACACACACCGACAACACACACACACACACACACCGACAACACACACACACCGACAACACATAAACACACACACACCGACAACACACACACACACACACACTGACAACACACACACATACACACCGACAACACACACACACACACCGACAACACACACACACCGACAACACACACACACACACCGACAACACACACACACACACACACACACACCGACAACACACACACACACACACCGACAACACACACACACACACCGACAACACACACACACAGCGACAACACACACACACACACACACCGACAACACACACACACACACACACACCGACAACACACACACACCGACACACACACACAACACACACACACCGACAACACACACACACACACACCGACAACACACACACACACACCGACAACACACACACACACACACAAACCGACAACACACACACACACACACCGACAACACACACACACACAGACAACACACACACACACCGACAACACACACACACCGACAACACACACACACACACACACCGACAACACACACACACAACACACACACACACACCGACAACACACACACACACCGACAACACACACACACACACCGACAACACACACACACACACCGACAACACACACACACACACCGACAACACACACACACACACACACACACCGACAACACACACACACACCGACAACACACACACACACACCGACAACACACACACACACCGACAACACACACACACACACCGACAACACACACACACACACACCGACAACACACACACACACACCGACAACACACACACACACACACACACACCGACAACACACACACACACACACACTGACAACAAACACACACACACCGACAACACACACACACACACACACCGACAACACACACACACACCGACAACACACACACACACACCGACAACACACACACACACCGACAACACACACACACACACCGACAACACACACACACACACACCGACAACACACACACACACACACCGACAACACACACACACACACACACTGACAACAAACACACACACACCGACAACACACACACACACACACACCGACAAAACATAAACACACACACACTGACAACACACAAACACTGACAACACACACACATACACACCGACAACACACACACACACACACACACACACACACCGACAACACACAAACACAAACACCGACAACACACACACACACACCGACAACACACACACACACACCGACAACACACACACACACACACACACACACCGACAACACACACACACACACACCGACAACACACACACACACACACCGACAACACACACACACACACCGACAACACACACACACACACAGCGACAACACACACACACACACCGACAACACACACACACACAACGACAACACACACACACCGGCAACACACACACACACACCGACAACACACACACACACACACACCGACAACACACACACACACACACCGACAACACACACACACACCGACAACACACACACACACACACTGACAACACACACACACCGACAACACACACACACACACACAACACACACACACACACACCGACAACACACACACACACACACCGACAACACACACACACACACACACACCGACAACACACACACACCGACACACACACACAACACACACACAACGACAACACACACACACACACACCGACAACACACAGACACACACCGACAACACACACACACACACACACACACAACCGACAACACACACACACACACCGACAACACACACACACACACCGACAACACACACACACACCGACAACACACACACACACACCGACAACACACACACACACACACCGACAACACACACACACACACCGACAACACACACACACACACACACACACCGACAACACACACACACACACACACGACAACACACACACACACACCGACAACACACACACACACACACACCGACAACACACACACACACCGACAACACACACACACACACCGACAACACACACACACACACGACAACACACACACACACACACCGACAACACACACACACACACACCGACAACACACACACACACACCGACAACACACACACACACACACACCGACAACACACACACACACACCGACAACACACACACACACACACACCGACAACACAACACACACACACACTGACAACACACACACACCGACAACACACACACACACACCGACAACACACACACACACACACACACACACACACGACAACACACACACACACACACCGACAACACACACACACACACCGACAACACACACACACACACCGACAACACACACACACACACACACACACACCGACAACACACACACACACACACCGACAACACACACACACACACACCGACAACACACACACACACACCGACAACACACACACACACACAGCGACAACACACACACACACACCGACAACACACACACACACAACGACAACACACACACACCGACAACACACACACACACACCGACAACACACACACACACACACACCGACAACACACACACACACACACCGACAACACACACACACACCGACAACACACACACACACACACTGACAACACACACACACCGACAACACACACACACACACACAACACACACACACACACACCGACAACACACACACACACACACCGACAACACACACACACACACACACACCGACAACACACACACACCGACACACACACACACACACACACAACGACAACACACACACACACACACCGACAACACACAGACACACACCGACAACACACACACACACACACACACACAAACCGACAACACACACACACACACCGACAACACACACACACACACACCGACAACACACACACACACCGACAACACACACACACACACACACCGACAACACACACACACCGACAACACATAAACACACACACACCGACAACACACACACACACACACACTGACAACACACACACATACACACCGACAACACACACACACACACCGACAACACACACACACCGACAACACACACACACACACCGACAACACACACACACACACACACACACACACACCGACAACACACACACACACACACCGACAACACACACACACACACCGACAACACACACACACAGCGACAACACACACACACACACACACACCGACACACACACACACACACACACACACCGACAACACACACACACCGACACACACACACAACACACACACACCGACAACACACACACACACACACCGACAACACACACACACACACACACCGACAACACACACACACACACACCGACAACACACACACACACACCGACAACACACACACACACCGACAACACACACACACACACCGACAACACACACACACACACCGACAACACACACACACACACCGACAACACACACACACACACACACCGACAACACACACACACACCGACAACACACACACACACACGACAACACACACACACACCGACAACACACACACACACACCGACAACACACACACACACACACCGACAACACACACACACACACCGACAACACACACACACCACACACACCGACAACACACACACACACACACACTGACAACACACACACACACACCGACAACACACACACACACACACCGACAACACACACACACACACACACACCGACAAAACACACACACCGACACACACACACAACACACACACACACACCGACAACACACACACACACACCGACAACACACACACACACACACACACACACCGACAACACACACACACACACACCGACAACACACACACACACACACACCGACAACACACACACACCGACACACACACACAACACACACACACCGACAACACACACACACACACACCGACAACACACACACACACACCGACAACACACACACACACACACAACCGACAACACACACACACACACCGACAACACACACACACACACCGACAACACACACACACACCGACAACACACACACACCGACAACACACACACACACCGACAACACACACACACACCGACAACACACACACACACACCGACAACACACACACACACACACAACCGACAACACACACACACACACACCGACAACACACACACACACACCGACAACACACACACACACCGACAACACACACACACACACACCGACAAAACATAACACACACACACTGACAACACACACACACACACACACTGACAACACACACACATACACACCGACAACACACACACACCGACAACACATAAACACACACACACCGACAACACACACACACACACACACTGACAACACACACACATACACACCGACAACACACACACACACACCGACAACACACACACACCGACAACACACACACACACACCGACAACACACACACACACACACACACACACACCGACAACACACACACACACACACCGACAACACACACACACACACCGACAACACACACACACAGCGACAACACACACACACACACACACACCGACAACACACACACACACACACACACCGACAACACACACACACCGACACACACACACAACACACACACACCGACAACACACACACACACACACCGACAACACACACACACACACCGACAACACACACACACACACACAAACCGACAACACACACACACACACACCGACAACACACACACACACACCGACAACACACACACACACCGACAACACACACACACACCGACAACACACACACACACACCGACAACACACACACACACACCGACAACACACACACACACACCGACAACACACACACACACACACACACACACACACACACACACACACACCGACAACACACACACACACACACCGACAACACACACACACACACACACACCGACAACACACACACACCGACACACACACACACACACACACCGACAACACACACACACACACACCGACAACACACACACACACACCGACAACACACACACACACACACAAACCGACAACACACACACACACACACCGACAACACACACACACACACCGACAACACACACACACACCGACAACACACACACACCGACAACACACACACACACCGACAACACACACACACACCGACAACACACACACACACACCGACAACACACACACACACACACACCGACAACACACACACACACACACCGACAACACACACACACACACCGACAACACACACACACACCGACAACACACACACACACACACCGACAAAACACAACACACACACACCGACAACACACACACACACACACACGACAACACACACACAACACACCGACAACACACACACACACACACACACACAACACACACACACACACCGACAACACACACACACAAACACCGACAACACACACACACACACGACAACACACACACACCGACAACACACACACACACACACACACACACACACACACACCGACAACACACACACACACACACCGACAACACACACACACACACACCGACAACACACACACACACACCGACAACACACACACACACACCGACAACACACACACACACACAACGACAACACACACACACACCGACAACACACACACACACGACAACACACACACACACCGACAACACACACACACACCGACAACACACACACACACACCGACAACACACACACACACACACAAACCGACACACACACACACACACACCGACAACACACACACACACACCGACAACACACACACACACCGACAACACACACACACACACACCGACAAAACATACACACACACACACGACAACACACACACACACACACACTGACAACACACACACATACACACCGACAACACACACACACACACACACACACACACACACACACACACACACCGACAACACACACACACAACACCGACAACACACACACACACAGCGACAACACACACACACCGACAACACACACACACACACACACACACACACACACACACACCGACAACACACACACACACACCGACAACACACACACACACACACCGACAACACACACACACACACCGACAACACACACACACACACCGACAACACACACACACACAACGACAACACACACACACACACACCGACAACACACACACACCGACAACACACACACACACACACACCGACAACACACACACACACACACCGACAACACACACACACACCGACAACACACACACACACACACACTGACAACACACACACACACACCAACAACACACACACACACACACAACACACACACACACACACACCGACAACACACACACACACACACCGACAACACACAAACACACACCGACAACACACACACACACACACACCGACAACACACACACACACACACCGACAACACACACACACACCGACAACACACACACACACACCGACAACACACACACACACACACCGACAACACACACACACACACCGACAACACACACACACACACCGACAACACACACACACACACCGACAACACACACACACACACACACACCGACAACACACACACACACACACCGACAACACACACACACACAACACACACACACACACACCGACAACACACACACACACACCGACAACACACACACACACAACACACACACATACACACCGACAACACACACACACACACACGACAACACACACACACACACACCGACAACACACACACACACAACACACACACACACACCGACAACACACACACACACACACCGACAACCCACACACACACACACCGACAACACACACACACACACCGACAACACACACACACACACACACCGACAACACACACACACAACACACACACACACACCGACAACACACACACACACCGACAACACACACACACACACACCGACAACACACACACACACACACACCGACAACACACACACACAACACACACACACACACCGACAACAACACACACACACCGACAACACACACACACACACCGACAACACACACACACACACACACCGACAACACACACACACACCGACAACACACACACACACCGACAACACACACACACACACCGACAACACACACACACACACCGACAAAACATAAACACACACACACTGACAACACACACACACACACTGACAAAACACACACATACACACCGACAACACACACACACACCGACAACACACACACACACACCGACAACACACACACACACACACACTGACAACACACACACATACACACCGACAACACACACACACACCGACAACACACACACACACACCGACAACACACACACACACCGACAACACACACACACACACACTGACAACACACACACACACACACACCGACAACACACACACACCACACACTGACAACAAACACACATACACACCGACAACACACACACACACACCGACAACACACACACAACACCGACAACACACACACACACACCGACAACACACACACACACACACACACCGACAACACACACACACACCGACAACACACACACACACAACACACACACACACACCGACAACACACACACACACACACCAACAACACACACACACACACCGACAACACACACACACACACCGACAACACACCGACAACACACACACACACCGACAACACACACACACCCACAACACACACACACACACACCGACAACACACACACACACACACCGACAACACACACACACACACACCGACAACACACACACACACACACCGACAACACACACACACACACACCGACAACACACACACACACACCGACAACACACACACACACACACCGACAACACATAAACACACACACACCGACAACACACACACACACACACTGACAACACACACACATACACACCGACAACACACACACACACACACCGACAACACACACACACACACCGACAACACACACACACACACCGACAACACACACACACACACACACACACACACACACCGACAACACACACACACACCGACAACACACACACACACAC
>NW_027675435.1:0-40000 GCF_965601325.2 Salmo salar
TCGGTGTGTGTGTGTGTGTGTTGTCAGTGTGTGTGTGTGTGTGTGTGTGTGTTGTCGGAGTGTGTGTGTGTGTGTGTGTGTTGTCGGTGTGTGTGTGTGTTGTCGGTGTCCGGTGTGTGTGTGTGTGTTGTCGGTGTCTGTGTGTGTGTTGTCGGTGTGTGTGTGTGTGTGTTGTCGGTGTGTGTGTGTGTGTGTTGTCGGTGTGTGAGTGTGTGTGTGTTGTCGTGTGTGTGTGTGTGTTGTCGGTGTCGTGTGTGTGTGTGTTGTCGGTGTGTGTGTAGTCTGGGTGTGTGTGTGTGTGTGTGTGTGTGTGTGTCGGTGTCGGTGGTGTGTGTTGTCAGTGTGTGTGTGTGTGTGTGTTGTCGGTGTGTGTGTGTGTTGTCGGTGTGTGTGTGTTGTGTGTGTGTGTGTTGTCGGTGTGTGTGTGTGTTGTCGGTGTGTGTGTGTGTGTTGTCGGTGAGTGTGTGTGTGTGTGTGTGTGTGTGTGTGTTGTCGGTGTGTGTGTGTTGTCGGTGTGTGCGAGTGTGTTGTCGGTGTGTGTGTTGTCGGTGTGTGTGTGTGTGTGTCGGTGTGTGTGTGTGTGTGTGTTGTCGGTGTGTGTTTGTGTCTTGTCGGTGTGTGTGTGTGTGTGTTGTCGGTGTGTGTGTGTGTGTGTGTGTGTGTGTTGTCGTTGTGTGTGTGTTGTCGGTGTGTGTTGTGTGTTGTCGGAGTGTGTGTGTGTGTGTTGTCGGTGTGTGTGTGTGTGTGTGTTGCTGGTGTGTGTGTGTGTGTTGTCGGTGTGTGTGTGTGTGTGTGTTGTCGGTGTGTGTGTGTGTTGTCGGTGTGTGTGTGTGTGTTGTCGGTGTGTGTGTGTGTGTGTGGTCGGTGTGTGTGTGTCTGTTGTCGGTGTGTGAGTGTGTGTTGTCGGTGTGTGTGTGTGTGTGTTGTCGGTGTGTGTGTGTGTTGTCGGTGTGTGTGTGTGTGTTGTGTGTGTGTGTGTGTGTGTTGTCGGTGTGTGTGTGTGTGTGTGCTGTCGGTGTGTGTGTGTGTGTGTGTGTCGATGTGTTGTCTGTGTGTGTGTGTTGTCGGTGTGTGTGTGTGTGTGTTGTCGGTGTGTGTGTGTGTGTGTGTTGTCGGTGTCTGTGTGTGTGTTGTCGGTGTGTGTCTGTGTGTTGTCGGTGTGTGTGTGTGTGTGTGTTGTCGGTGTGTGTGTGTGTCTGTGTTGTCGGTGTGTGTGTGTGTGTGTTGTCGGTGTGTGTGTGTGTGTGTCTGTCGGTGTGTTTGTGTGTGTGTTGTGTGTCAGTGTGTGTGTGTGTTGTCGGTGTGTGTGTGTCGGTGTGTCGTGTGTGTGTGTGTGTTGTCGGTGTGTGTGTGTGTTGTCAGTGTGTCTGTGTGTGTGTGTTGTCGGTGTGTGTGTGTGTGTCGGTGTCGGTGTGTGTGTGTGTGTGTGTTGTCGGTGTGTGTGTGTGTGTTGTCAGTGTGTGTCTGTGTGTTATCGGTGTGTGTGTGTGTGTGTGTGTTGTCGGTGTGTGTGTGTGTCTGTGTTGTCGGTGTGTGTGTGTGTGTGTTGTCGGTGTGTGTGTGTGTGTTGTCTGTCGTGTGTGTGTGTGTGTGTGTTGTCGGTGTGTGTGTGTGTGTGTGTGTTGTCGGTGTGTCGTGTGTGTGTGTGTGTGTTGTCGAGTGTGTGTGTGTGTGTGTTGTCAGTGTGTGTGTGTGTGTGTGTGTGATCGGTGTGTGTGTGTGTGTCGTTGTCGGTGTGTGTGTGTGTTGTCGGTGTGTGTGTGTGTTTGTTGTCGGTGTGTGTGTGTGTGTGTGTTGTCGGTGTGTGTGTGTGTGTGTGTTGTCGGTGTGTGTGTGTGTGTTGTCGGTGTGTGTGTGTGTGTGTGTTGTCGGTGTGTGTGTGTGTGTGTTGTCAGTGTGTGTGTGTGTGTGTTGTCGGTGTGTGTGTGTTTATGTGTTGTCTGTGTGTGTGTGTGTGTTGTCGGTGTGTGTGTGTGTGTGTGTTGTCGGTGTGTGTGTGTTTTGTCGGTGTGTGTGTGTGTGTGTTTTCGGTGTGTGTGTGTGTGTTGTGTGTGTGTGTGTTGTCGGTGTGTGTGTGTGTGTGTGTTGTCGGTGTGTGTGTGTGTGTGTGGTGTCGGTGTGTGTGTGTTGTCGGTGTGTGTGTGTGTGTTGTCGGTGTGTGTGTGTGTGTGTTGTCGGTGTGTGTGTGAGTGTGTGTGTGTGTGTGTGTGTGTGTTGTCGGTGTGTGTGTGTGTTGTGGGTGTGTGTGTTGTCAGTGTGTGTGTGTTGTCGGTGTGTGTGTGTGTGTGTTGTCGGTGTGTGTGTGTGTGTGTGTGTTGTCAGTGTGTGTGTGTGTGTGTGTGTGTGTTGTCGGTGTGTGTGTGTGTGTGTTGTCGGTGTGTGTGTGTGTGTTGTCGGTGTGTGTGTGTTGTCGGTGTGTGTGTGTGTAGTCGGTGTGTGTGTGTGTGTGTGTGTGTGTGTTGTCGGTGTGTGTGTGTGTGTGTGTTGTCGGTGTGTGTGTGTGTGTGTGTGTGTGTGTGTGTGTGTGTGTGTGTGTGTTGTCGGTGTGTGTGTGTGTTGTCGATGTGTGTGTGTTGTGTGTGTGTGTGTGTGTGTTGTCGGTGTGTGTGTGTGTGTTGTCGGTGTGTGTGTGTGTGTTGTCGGTGTGTGTGTGTGTGATGTCGGTGTGTTTGTGTGTGTGTGTTGTCGTTGTGTGTGTGTGTGTGTTGTCGGTGTGTTTGTGTGTGTTGTGTGTGTGTGTGTTGTCGGTGTGTGTGTGTGTGTGTGTTGTCGGTGTGTGTGTGTGTGTGTTGTCAGTGTGTGTGTGTGTGTGTGTGTTGTCGGTGTGTGTGTGTGTGTGTGTGTGTGTTGTCGGTTTTGTGTGTGTGTGTGTTGCCGGTGTGTGTGTGTGTGTTGTCGGTGTGTGTGTGTTGTCGGTGTGTGTGTGTGTGTGTGTTGTCGGTGTGTGTGTGTGTGTGTTGTCGGTGTGTGAGTGTGTGTGTGTTGTCGGTGTGTGTGTGTGTGTTGTCGGTGTGTGTGTGTGTGTGTTGTCGGTGTGTGTGTAGTCTGGGTGTGTGTGTGTGTGTGTGTGTGTGTGTTGTCGGTGTGTGTGTGTTGTTGGTGTGTGTGTGTGTGTGTGTGTGTTGTCGGTGTGTGTGTGTGTTGTCGGTGTGTGTGTGTTGTGTGTGTGTGTGTTGTCGGTGTGTGTGTGTGTTGTCGGTGTGTGTGTGTGTGTTGTCGGTGTGTGTGTGTGTGTTGTGTGTGTGTGTGTTGTCGGTGTGTGTGTTGTCGGTGTGTGTGTGTGTGTGTTGTCGGTGTGTGTGTTGTCGGTGTGTGTGTGTGTGTTGTCGGTGTGTGTGTGTGTGTGTGTTGTCGGTGTGTGTGTGTGTGTCTTGTCAGTGTGTGTGTGTGTGTGTTGTCGGTGTGTGTGTGTGTGTGTGTGTGTGTGTTGTCGTTGTGTGTGTGTTGTCGGTGTGTGTATGTGTGTTGTCGGTGTGTGTGTGTGTGTGTTGTCGGTGTGTGTGTGTGTGTGTGTTGCTGGTGTGTGTGTGTGTGTTGTCGGTGTGTGTGTGTGTGTGTGTGTGTTGTCGGTGTGTGTGTGTGTTGTCGGTGTGTGTGTGTGTGTGTTGTCGGTGTGTGTGTGTGTGTGTGGTCGTTGTGTGTGTGTCTGTTGTCGGTGTGTGAGTGTGTGTTGTCGGTGTGTGTGTGTGTGTGTTGTCGGTGTGTGTGTGTGTTGTCGGTGTGTGTGTGTGTGTTGTGTGTGTGTGTGTGTGTTGTCGGTGTGTGTGTGTGTGTGTGCTGTCGGTGTGTGTGTGTGTGTGTGTGTGTGTTGTCTGTGTGTGTGTGTTGTCGGTGTGTGTGTGTGTGTTGTCGGTGTGTGTGTGTGTGTGTGTTGTCGGTGTGTGTGTGTGTGTTGTCAGTGTGTGTCTGTGTGTTATCGGTGTGTGTGTGTGTGTGTGTGTTGTCGGTGTGTGTGTGTGTCTGTGTTGTCGGTGTGTGTGTGTGTGTGTTGTCGGTGTGTGTGTGTGTGTGTCTGTCTGTGTGTGTGTGTGTGTGTTGTCAGTGTGTGTGTGTGTGTGTGTGTGTTGTCGGTGTGTGTGTGTGTGTGTGTGTGTTGTCAGTGTGTGTATGTGTGTGTTGTCTGTGTGTGTGTGTTGTCGGTGTGTGTGTGTGTGTTGTCGGTGTGTGTGTGTGTGTGTGTTGTCGGTGTGTGTGTGTGTGTTGTCAGTGTGTGTCTGTGTGTTATCGGTGTGTGTGTGTGTGTGTGTGTTGTCGGTGTGTGTGTGTGTCTGTGTTGTCTGTGTGTGTGTGTGTGTTGTCGGTGTGTGTGTGTGTGTTGTCTGTGTGTGTGTGTGTGTGTGTTGTCAGTGTGTGTGTGTGTGTGTGTGTGTTGTCGGTGTGTGTGTGTGTGTGTTGTCAGTGGTGTGTATGTGTGTGTTGTCAGTGTGTGTGTGTGTGTGTGTGTTATCGGTGTGTGTGTGTGTGTGTTGTCGGTGTGTGTGTGTGTTGTCGGTGTGTGTGTGTGTTTGTTGTCGGTGGTGGGTGTGTGTGTGTGTGTTGTCGGTGTGTGTGTGTGTGTGTGTGTGTTGTCGGTGTGTGTGTGTGTGTTGTCGGTGTGTGTGTGTGTGTGTGTGTTGTCGGTGTGTGTGTGTGTGTGTTGTCAGTGTGTGTGTGTGTGTGTTGTCGGTGTGTGTGTGTTTATGTGTTGTCTGTGTGTGTGTGTGTGTTGTCGGTGTGTGTGTGTGTGTGTGTTGTCGGTGTGTGTGTGTTTTGTCGGTGTGTGTGTGTGTGTGTTTTCGGTGTGTGTGTGTGTGTTGTGTGTGTGTGTGTTGTCGGTGTGTGTGTGTGTGTGTGTTGTCGGTGTGTGTGTGTGTGTTGTCGGTGTGTGTGTGTGTGTGTGTGTTGTCGGTGTGTGTGTGTGTGTGTTGTCAGTGTGTGTGTGTGTGTGTTGTCGGTGTGTGTGTGTTTATTTGTTGTCTGTGTGTGTGTGTGTGTTGTCGGTGTGTGTGTGTGTGTGTGTTGTCGGTGTGTGTGTGTTTTGTCGGTGTGTGTGTGTGTGTGTTTTCGGTGTGTGTGTGTGTGTTGTGTGTGTGTGTGTTGTCGGTGTGTGTGTGTGTGTGTGTTGTCGGTGTGTGTGTGTGTGTGTGGTGTCGGTGTGTGTGTGTTGTCGGTGTGTGTGTGTGTGTTGTCGGTGTGTGTGTGTGTGTGTGTTGTCGGTGTGTGTGTGAGTGTGTGTGTGTGTGTGTGTGTGTGTTGTCGGTGTGTGTGTGTGTTGTCGGTGTGTGTGTGTTGTGTGTGTGTGTGTGTGTTGTCGGTGTGTGTGTGTGTGTTGTCGGTGTGTGTGTGTGTGTTGTCGGTGTGTGTGTGTGTGTGTGTTGTCGGTGTGTGTGTGTGTGTGTTGTCGGTGTGTGTGTGTGTTGTCGGTGTGTGTGTGTGTGTGTGTGTGTGTGTGTGTTGTCGGTGTGTGTGTGTGTGTTGTCGGTGTGTGTGTGTGTGTTGTCGGTGTGTGTGTGTGTGATGTCGGTGTGATTGTGTGTGTGTGTTGTCGTTGTGTGTGTGTGTGTGTTGTCGTTGTGTGTGTGTGTGTTGTGTGTGTGTGTGTTGTCGGTGTGTGTGTGTGTGTGTTGTCGGTGTGTGTGTGTGTGTGTGTTGTCGGTGTGTGTGTGTGTGTGTTGTCGGTGTGTGTGTGTGTGTGTGTGTGTTGTCGGTGTGTGTGTGTGTGTTGTCGGTGTGTGTGTGTGTGTGTTGTCGGTGTGTGTGTGTGTAGTCTGTGTGTGTGTGTGTGTGTGTGTGTGTGTGTGTGTTGTCGGTGTGTGTGTGTTGTTGGTGTGTGTGTGTGTGTGTGTGTTGTCGGTGTGTGTGTGTGTTGTCGGTGTGTGTGTGTTGTGTGTGTGTGTGTTGTCGGTGTGTGTGTGTGTTGTCGGTGTGTGTGTGTGTGTGTTGTCGGTGTGTGTGTGTGTGTTGTGTGTGTGTGTATTGTCGGTGTGTGTGTTGTCGGTGTGTGTGTGTGTGTGTGTGTGTGTTGTCGGTGTGTGTGTGTTGTCGGTGTGTGTGTGTGTGTTGTCGGTGTGTGTGTGTGTGTGTGTTGTCGGTGTGTGTGTGTGTGTCTTGTCAGTGTGTGTGTGTGTGTGTTGTCGGTGTGTGTGTGTGTGTGTGTGTGTTGTCGTTGTGTGTGTGTTGTCGGTGTGTGTATGTGTGTTGTCGGTGTGTGTGTGTGTTGTCGGTGTGTGTGTGTGTGTGTTGCTGGTGTGTGTGTGTGTTGTCGGTGTGTGTGTGTGTGTTGTCGGTGTGTGTTTGTGTGTGTGTGTGTTGTCGGTGTGTGTGTGTGTGTGTGTGTGTTGTCGGTGTGTGTGTGTGTGTGTTGTCGGTGTGTGTGTGTGTTGTCTGTGTGTGTGTGTGTGTTGTGTGTGTGTGTGTGTGTTGTCGGTGTGTGTGTGTGTGTGTGCTGTCGGTGTGTGTGTGTGTGTGTGTGTGTTGTCTGTGTGTGTGTGTTGTCGGTGTGTGTGTGTGTGTGTGTTGTCGGTGTGTGTGTGTGTGTGTGTTGTCGGTGTGTGTGTGTGTGTTGTCAGTGTGTGTCTGTGTGTTATCGGTGTGTGTGTGTGTGTGTGTGTGTTGTCGGTGTGTGTGTGTGTCTGTGTTGTCGGTGTGTGTGTGTGTGTGTTGTCGGTGTGTGTGTGTGTGTTGTCTGTGTGTGTGTGTGTGTGTTGTCAGTGTGTGTGTGTGTGTGTTGTCGGTGTGTGTGTGTGTGTGTGTTGTCAGTGTGTGTATGTGTGTGTTGTCAGTGTGTGTGTGTGTGTGTGTTGTCGGTGTGTGTGTGTGTGTGTTGTCGGTGTGTGTGTGTGTGTGTTGTCGGTGTGTGTGTGTGTGTGTTGTCAGTGTGTGTGTGTGTGTGTTGTCGGTGTGTGTGTGTTTATGTGTTGTCTGTGTGTGTGTGTGTGTTGTCGGTGTGTGTGTGTGTGTGTGTTGTCGGTGTGTGTGTGTTTTGTCGGTGTGTGTGTGTGTGTGTGTGTGTTGTCGGTGTGTGTGTGTGTGTGTTGTCGGTGTGTGTGTGTTGTGTGTGTGTGTGTTGTCGGTGTGTGTGTGTGTGTGTTGTCGGTGTGTGTGTGTGTGTGTGTTGTCGGTGTGTGTGTGTTGTCGGTGTGTGTGTGTGTGTTTTCGGTGTGTGTGTGTGTGTGTTGTCGGTGTGTGTGTGTTGTGTGTGTGTGTCGGTGTGTGTGTGTTGTCGGTGTGTGTGTGTGTGTGTTGTCGGTGTGTGTGTGTGTGTGTTGTCGGTGTGTGTGTGTGTGTGTGTGTGTGTGTGTGTGTGTGTGTGTGTGTCGGTGTGTGTGTGTGTGTTGTCGGTGTGTGTGTGTGTGTGTGTTGTGTGTGTGTGTCGGTGTGTGTGTGTTGTCGGTGTGTGTGTGTGTGTGTGTTGTCGGTGTGTGTGTGTGTGTGTTGTCGGTGTGTGTGTGTGTGTTGTCTGTGTGTGTGTGTGTGTTGTCGGTGTGTGTGTGTGTGTGTGTGTGTTGTCGGTGTGTGTGTGTGTGTGTGTTGTCGGTGTGTGTGTGTGTGTGTTGTCGGTGTGTGTGTGTGTGTGTTGTCGGTGTGTGTGTGTGTTGTCGGTGTGTGTGTGTGTTGTCGGTGTGTGTGTGTGTGTGTTGTCGGTGTGTGTGTGTGTGTGTGTTGTCGGTGTGTGTGTGTGTGTTGTCGGTGTGTGTGTGTGTGTTGTCGGTGTGTGTGTGTGTGTTGTCGGTGTGTATGTGTGTGTGTTGTCAGTGTGTGTGTGTGTGTGTTGTCGGTGTGTGTGTGTTTATGTGTTGTCGGTGTGTGTGTGTGTTGTCGGTGTGTGTGTGTGTGTGTGTTGTCGGTGTGTGTGTGTGTTGTCGGTGTGTGTGTGTGTGTTGTCGGTGTGTGTGTGTGTGTGTGTTGTCGGTTTGTGTGTGTGTGTGTGTGTGTGTTGTCGGTGTGTGTCTGTGTGTTGTCGGTGTGTTTGTGTGTGTGTTGTCGGTGTGTGTGTGTTGTGTGTGTGTGTCGGTGTGTGTGTGTTGTCGGTGTGTGTGTGTGTGTGTTGTCGGTGTGTGTGTGTGTGTGTTGTCGGTGTGTGTGTGTGTGTTGTCAGTGTGTGTGTGTGTGTGTGTTGTCGGTGTGTGTGTGTGTGTGTGTGTTGTCAGTGTGTGTGTGTGTGTGTGTTGTCGGTGTGTGTGTGTGTGTGTTGTCGGTGTGTGTGTGTGTGTGTGTGTGTGTGTGTTGTCGGTGTGTGTGTGTTGTCGGTGTGTGTGTGTGTTGTCGGTGTGTGTGTGTGTGTTGTCGGTGTGTGTGTGTGTGTTGTCGGTGTGTGTGTGTGTGTTGTCGGTGTGTGTGTGTGTGTTGTCGGTGTATGTGTGTGTGTTGTCGGTGTGTATGTGTGTGTGTTGTCAGTGTGTGTGTGTGTGTGTGTTGTCGGTGTGTGTCTGTGTTGTCGGTGTGTGTGTGTGTGTTGTCGGTGTGTGTGTGTGTGTGTGTTGTCGGTTTGTGTGTGTGTGTGTGTGTGTGTTGTCGGTGTGTGTCTGTGTGTTGTCGGTGTGTTTGTGTGTGTGTTGTCGGTGTGTGTGTGTTGTGTGTGTGTGTCGGTGTGTGGTGTGTTGTCGGTGTGTGTGTGTGTGTGTTGTCGGTGTGTGTGTGTGTGTGTTGTCGGTGTGTGTGTGTTGTCAGTGTGTGTGTGTGTGTGTGTGTTGTCGGTGTGTGTGTGTGTGTGTGTGTTGTCAGTGTGTGTGTGTGTGTGTGGTGTCGGTGTGTGTGTGTGTGTGTTGTCGGTGTGTGTGTGTGTGTGTGTGTGTGTGTGTGTTGTCGGTGTGTGTGTGTTGTCGGTGTGTGTGTGTGTTGTCGGTGTGTGTGTGTGTGTTGTCGGTGTGTGTGTGTGTGTGTGTTGTCGGTGTGTGTGTGTGTGTTGTCGGTGTGTGTGTGTGTGTGTGTTGTCGGTGTGTGTGTGTGTGTGTGTTGTCGGTGTGTGTGTGTGTGTTGTCGGTGTGTGTGTGTGTGTTGTCGGTGTGTGTGTGTGTGTGTGTTGTCGGTGTGTGTGTGTGTGTTGTCGGTGTGTGTGTGTGTGTGTGTTGTCGGTGTGTGTGTGTGTGTGTGTTGTCGGTGTCTGTGTGTGTGTTGTCGGTGTGTATGTGTGTTGTCGGTGTGTGTGTGTGTGTGTTGTCGTTGTGTGTGTGTGTGTGTGTTGTCGGTGTGTGTTTGTGTGTTGTCGGTGTGTGTGTGTGTGTGTTGTCGGTGTGTGTGTGTGTGTGTTGTGTGTGTGTGTGTGTGTTGTCGGTGTGTGTGTGTGTTGTCAGTGTGTGTGTGTGTGTGTTGTCGGTGTGTGTGTGTTGTCGGTGTGTGTGTGTGTGTGTGTGTGTTGTCGGTGTGTGTGTGTGTGTGTGTGTTGTCGGTGTGTGTGTGTGTTGTCGGTGTGTGTGTGTGTGTTGTCGGTGTGTGTGTGTGTGTGTTGTCGGTGTGTGTGTGTGTGTGTGTTGTCGGTGTGTGTGTGTGTGTTGTCGGTGTGTGTGTGTGTGTTGTCGGTGTGTGTGTGTGTGTTGTCGATGTGTATGTGTGTGTGTTGTCAGTGTGTGTGTGTGTGTGTTGTCGGTGTGTGTGTGTTTATGTGTTGTCGGTGTGTGTGTGTGTGTTGTCGGTGTGTGTGTGTGTGTGTGTTGTCGGTGTGTGTGTGTGTTGTCGGTGTGTGTGTGTGTGTTGTCGGTGTGTGTGTGTGTGTGTGTTGTCGGTTTGTGTGTGTGTGTGTGTGTGTGTTGTCGGTGTGTGTCTGTGTGTTGTCGGTGTGTTTGTGTGTGTGTTGTCGGTGTGTGTGTGTTGTGTGTGTGTGTCGGTGTGTGTGTGTTGTCGGTGTGTGTGTGTGTGTGTTGTCGGTGTGTGTGTGTGTGTGTTGTCGGTGTGTGTGTGTGTGTGTTGTCAGTGTGTGTGTGTGTGTGTGTTGTCGGTGTGTGTGTGTGTGTGTGTGTGTTGTCAGTGTGTGTGTGTGTGTGTGTTGTCGGTGTGTGTGTGTGTGTGTTGTCGGTGTGTGTGTGTGTGTGTGTGTGTGTGTGTGTGTGTGTGTGTTGTCGGTGTGTGTGTGTTGTCGGTGTGTGTGTGTGTTGTCGGTGTGTGTGTGTGTGTTGTCGGTGTGTGTGTGTGTGTTGTCGGTGTGTGTGTGTGTGTGTGTTGTCGGTGTGTGTGTGTGTGTTGTCGGTGTGTGTGTGTGTGTTGTCGGTGTATGTGTGTGTGTTGTCGGTGTGTATGTGTGTGTGTTGTCAGTGTGTGTGTGTGTGTGTGTTGTCGGTGTGTGTGTGTGTGTTGTCGGTGTGTGTGTGTGTGTGTTGTCGGTGTGTGTGTGTGTGTGTGTTGTCGGTGTGTGTGTGTGTTGTCGGTGTGTGTGTGTGTGTTGTCGGTGTGTGTGTGTGTTGTCAGTCTGTGTGTGTGTGTGTTGTCGGTGTGTGTGTGTGTGTTGTCGGTGTCTGTGTGTGTTGTCGGTGTGTGTGTGTGTGTTGTGTGTGTGTGTTGTCGGTGTGTGTGTGTTGTCGGTGTGTGTGTGTTGTCGGTGTGTGTGTGTGTGTGTTGTCGGTGTGTGTGTGTGTGTGTTGTCGGTGTGTGTGTGTGTGTTGTGTGTGTGTGTTGTCGGTGTGTGTGTGTGTGTTGTCGATGTGTGTGTGTGTGTGTTGTCGGTGTGTGTGTGTGTGTTGTGTGTGTGTGTGTTGTCGGTGTGTGTGTGTGTGTTGTTGGTGTGTGTGTGTGTGTGTTGTGTGTGTGTGTGTTGTCGGTGTGTGTGTGTGTGTGTGTTGTCGGTGTGTGTGTGTGTGTGTTGTCGGTGTGTGTGTGTGTGTGTTGTCGATGTGTGTGTGTGTGTGTGTTGTCGGTGTGTGTGTGTGTTGTCGGTGTGTGTGTGTGTGTGTGTTGTCGGTGTCTGTGTGTGTGTTGTCGGTGTGTGTGTGTGTTGTCGGTGTGTGTGTGTGTGTGTTGTCGTTGTGTGTGTGTGTGTGTGTTGTCGGTGTGTGTTTGTGTGTTGTCGGTGTGTGTGTGTTGTCGGTGTGTGTGTGTGTGTGTTGTGTGTGTGTGTGTGTGTGTTGTCGGTGTGTGTGTGTGTTGTCAGTGTGTGTGTGTGTGTGTTGTCGGTGTGTGTGTGTTGTCGGTGTGTGTGTGTGTGTGTGTGTGTGTTGTCGGTGTGTGTGTGTGTGTGTGTGTGTGTGTTGTGTGTATGTGTGTGTGTTGTCGGTGTGTGTGTGTGTTGTCAGTGTGTGTGTGTGTGTGTTGTCGGTGTGTGTGTGTTGTCGGTGTGTGTGTGTGTGTGTGTTGTCGGTGTGTGTTTGTGTGTTGTCGGTGTGTGTGTGTGTGTGTTGTCGGTGTGTGTGTGTGTTGTGTGTGTGTGTGTGTGTTGTCGGTGTGTGTGTGTGTTGTCAGTGTGTGTGTGTGTGTGTTGTCGGTGTGTGTGTGTTGTCGGTGTGTGTGTGTGTGTGTGTGTGTTGTCGGTGTGTGTGTGTGTGTGTGTGTGTTGTCGGTGTGTGTGTGTGTGTGTGTTGCTGGTGTGTGTGTGTGTGTTGTCGGTGTGTGTGTGTGTGTGTTGTCGGTGTGTGTGTGTGTGTGTTGTCGGTGTGTGTGTGTGTTGTCGGTGTGTGTGTGTTGTGTGTGTGTTGTCGGTGTGTGTGTGTGTGTTGTCGATGTGTGTGTGTGTGTGTTGTCGGTGTGTGTGTGTGTGTGTTGTGTGTGTGTGTGTTGTCGGTGTGTGTGTGTGTGTTGTTGGTGTGTGTGTGTGTGTGTTGTGTGTGTGTGTGTTGTCGGTGTGTGTGTGTGTGTTGTTGGTGTGTGTGTGTGTGTGTTGTGTGTGTGTGTGTTGTCGGTGTGTGTGTGTGTGTGTGTTGTCGGTGTGTGTGTGTGTGTGTTGTCGGTGTGTGTGTGTGTGTGTTGTCGATGTGTGTGTGTGTGTGTGTTGTCGGTGTGTGTGTGTGTTGTCGGTGTGTGTGTGTGTGTGTGTTGTCGGTGTCTGTGTGTGTGTTGTCGGTGTGTGTGTGTGTTGTCGGTGTGTGTGTGTGTGTGTTGTCGTTGTGTGTGTGTGTGTGTGTTGTCGGTGTGTGTTTGTGTGTTGTCGGTGTGTGTGTGTGTGTGTTGTCGGTGTGTTTGTGTGTGTGTTGTGTGTGTGTGTGTGTGTGTTGTCGGTGTGTGTGTGTGTTGTGTGTGTGTGTGTGTGTTGTCGGTGTGTGTGTGTGTTGTCAGTGTGTGTGTGTGTGTGTGTTGTCGGTGTGTGTGTGTTGTCGGTGTGTGTGTGTGTGTGTGTGTGTTGTCGGTGTGTGTGTGTGTGTGTGTGTGTTGTCGGTGTGTGTGTGTGTGTGTGTTGCTGGTGTGTGTGTGTGTGTTGTCGGTGTGTGTGTGTGTGTGTTGTCGGTGTGTGTGTGTGTGTGTTGTCGGTGTGTGTGTGTGTGTGTTGTCGGTGTGTGTGTGTTGTGTGTGTGTGTTGTCGGTGTGTGTGTGTGTGTTGTCGATGTGTGTGTGTGTGTGTTGTCGGTGTGTGTGTGTGTGTGTTGTGTGTGTGTGTGTTGTCGGTGTGTGTGTGTGTGTTGTTGGTGTGTGTGTGTGTGTGTTGTGTGTGTGTGTGTTGTCGGTGTGTGTGTGTGTGTGTGTTGTCGGTGTGTGTGTGTGTGTGTTGTCGGTGTGTGTGTGTGTGTGTTGTCGATGTGTGTGTGTGTGTGTGTTGTCGGTGTGTGTGTGTGTGTTGTCGGTGTGTGTGTGTGTGTGTGTTGTCGGTGTCTGTGTGTGTGTTGTCGGTGTGTGTGTGTGTTGTCGGTGTGTGTGTGTGTGTGTTGTCGTTGTGTGTGTGTGTGTGTGTTGTCGGTGTGTGTTTGTGTGTTGTCGGTGTGTGTGTGTGTGTGTTGTCGGTGTGTGTGTGTGTGTGTTGTGTGTGTGTGTGTGTGTGTTGTCGGTGTGTGTGTGTGTGTGTTGTCAGTGTGTGTGTGTGTGTGTTGTCGGTGTGTGTGTGTTGTCGGTGTGTGTGTGTGTGTGTGTGTGTGTTGTCGGTGTGTGTGTGTGTGTGTGTGTGTGTGTTGTGTGTGTGTGTGTGTGTTGTCGGTGTGTGTGTGTGTTGTCAGTGTGTGTGTGTGTGTGTTGTCGGTGTGTGTGTGTTGTCGGTGTGTGTGTGTGTTGTCGGTGTGTGTGTGTGTTGTCGGTGTGTGTGTGTGTGTGTTGTCAGTGTGTGTGTGTGTGTGTTGTCGGTGTGTGTGTGTTTATGTGTTGTCTGTGTGTGTGTGTGTGTGTGTTGTCGGTGTGTGTGTGTGTGTGTGTTGTCGGTGTGTGTGTGTTTTGTCGGTGTGTGTGTGTGTGTGTGTGTGTTGTCGGTGTGTGTGTGTGTTGTCGGTGTGTGTGTGTGTGTGTTGTCGGTGTGTGTGTGTGTGTTGTGTGTGTGTGTGTTGTCGGTGTGTGTGTGTTGTTGGTGTGTGTGTGTGTGTGTGTGTGTTGTCGGTGTGTGTGTGTGTTGTCGGTGTGTGTGTGTTGTGTGTGTGTGTGTTGTCGGTGTGTGTGTGTGTTGTCGGTGTGTGTGTGTGTGTGTTGTCGGTGTGTGTGTGTGTGTTGTGTGTGTGTGTGTTGTCGGTGTGTGTGTTGTCGGTGTGTGTGTGTGTGTGTGTGTGTGTTGTCGGTGTGTGTGTGTGTGTTGTCGGTGTGTGTGTGTGTGTGTGTTGTCGGTGTGTGTGTGTGTGTCTTGTCAGTGTGTGTGTGTGTGTGTTGTCGGTGTGTGTGTGTGTGTGTGTGTGTTGTCGTTGTGTGTGTGTTGTCGGTGTGTGTATGTGTGTTGTCGGTGTGTGTGTGTGTTGTCGGTGTGTGTGTGTGTGTGTTGCTGGTGTGTGTGTGTGTGTTGTCGGTGTGTGTGTGTGTGTTGTCGGTGTGTGTGTGTGTGTGTGTGTTGTCGGTGTGTGTGTGTGTGTGTGTGTTGTCGGTGTGTGTGTGTGTGTGTTGTCGGTGTGTGTGTGTGTGTGTGGTCGTTGTGTGTGTGTCTGTTGTCGGTGTGTGAGTGTGTGTTGTCGGTGTGTGTGTGTGTGTGTTGTCGGTGTGTGTGTGTGTTGTCGGTGTGTGTGTGTGTGTTGTGTGTGTGTGTGTGTGTGTTGTCGGTGTGTGTGTGTGTGCTGTCGGTGTGTGTGTGTGTGTGTGTGTGTTGTCGGTGTGTGTGTGTGTGTGTTGCTGGTGTGTGTGTGTGTGTTGTCGGTGTGTGTGTGTGTGTTGTCGGTGTGTGTGTGTGTGTTGTCGGTGTGTGTGTGTTGTCGGTGTGTGTGTGTGTGTGTTGTCGGTGTGTGTGTGTGTGTGTGGTCGTTGTGTGTGTGTCTGTTGTCGGTGTGTGAGTGTGTGTTGTCGGTGTGTGTGTGTGTGTTGTCGGTGTGTGTGTGTGTCTGTTGTCGGTGTGTGTGTGTGTGTGTTGCTGGTGTGTGTGTGTGTGTTGTCGGTGTGTGTGTGTGTGTTGTCGGTGTGTGTGTGTGTGTTGTCGGTGTGTGTGTGTGTGTTGTCGGTGTGTGTGTGTGTGTGTTGTCGGTGTGTGTGTGTGTGTGTGGTCGTTGTGTGTGTGTCTGTTGTCGGTGTGTGAGTGTGTGTTGTCGGTGTGTGTGTGTGTGTGTTGTCGGTGTGTGTGTGTGTTGTCGGTGTGTGTGTGTGTGTTGTGTGTGTGTGTGTGTGTTGTCGGTGTGTGTGTGTGTGTGTGCTGTCGGTGTGTGTGTGTGTGTGTGTTGTCTGTGTGTGTGTGTTGTCGGTGTGTGTGTGTGTGTGTTTTCGGTGTGTGTGTGTGTGTGTGTTGTCGGTGTGTATGTGTTGTCAGTGTGTGTCTGTGTGTTATCGGTGTGTGTGTGTGTGTGTGTGTGTTGTCGGTGTGTGTGTGTGTGTGTTGTCAGTGTGTGTGTGTGTGTGTGTTGTCGGTGTGTGTGTGTGTGTTGTGGGTGTGTGTGTGTGTGTGTTGTCGGTGTGTGTGTGTGTGTTGCTGGTGTTTGTTTGTGTGTGTGTTGTCGGTGTGTGTGTGTGTGTGTTGTCGGTGTGTGTGTGTGTGTGTGTGTGTGTGTGCGTGTTGTCGGTGTGTGTGTGTGTGTGTTGTCGGTGTGTTTGTGTGTGTTGTCGGTGTGTGTGTGTGTGTTGTTGGTGTGTGTGTGTGTGTTGTCGGTGTGTGTGTGTGTTGCTGGTGTTTGTTTGTGTGTGTGTTGTCGGTGTGTGTGTGTGTGTGTGTGTTGTCGGTGTGTGTGTGTGTGTGTGTGTGTGTGTGTGTGTGTGTGTTGTCGGTGTGTGTGTGTGTTGTCGGTGTGTGTGTGTGTGTTGTCGGTGTGTGTGTGTGTGTTGTCGTTGTGTTTGTGTGTGTGTGTTGTCGTTGTGTGTGTGTGTGTGTTGTCGGTGTGTGTGTGTGTGTTGTGTGTGTGTGTGTTGTCAGTGTGTGTGTGTTGTCGGTGTGTGTGTGTGTGTGTTGTCGGTGTGTGTGTGTGTGTGTGTGTTGTCAGTGTGTGTGTGTGTGTGTTGTTGGTGTGTGTGTGTGTGTGTTGTCGGTGTGTGTGTGTTGTCGGTGTGTGTGTGTGTGTTGTCGGTGTGTGTGTGTGTAGTCGGTGTGTGTGTGTGTGTGTGTGTGTGTGTGTTGTCGGTGTGTGTGTGTGTGTGTGTTGTCGGTGTGTGTGTGTGTGTGTGTGTGTGTGTGTGTATTGTCGGTGTGTGTGTGTGTTGTCGATGTGTGTGTGTTGTGTGTGTGTGTGTGTGTGTTGTCGGTGTGTGTGTGTGTGTTGTCGGTGTGTGTGTGTGTGTTGTCGGTGTGTGTGTGTGTGTTGTGTGTGTGTTGTCGGTGTGTGTGTGTGTGTGTGTTGTCGGTGTGTGTGTGTGTGTGTGTTGTCGGTGTGTGTGTGTGTGTGTGTTGCCGGTGTGTGTGTGTGTGTTGTCGGTGTGTGTGTGTTGTCGGTGTGTGTGTGTGTGTGTGTTGTCGGTGTGTGTGTGTGTGTGTTGTCGGTGTGTGAGTGTGTGTGTGTTGTCGGTGTGTGTGTGTGTGTTGTCGGTGTGTGTGTGTGTGTGTTGTCGGTGTGTGTGTAGTCTGGGTGTGTGTGTGTGTGTGTGTGTGTGTGTGTGTTGTCGGTGTGTGTGTGTTGTTGGTGTGTGTGTGTGTGTGTGTGTGTTGTCGGTGTGTGTGTGTGTTGTCGGTGTGTGTGTGTTGTGTGTGTGTGTGTTGTCGGTGTGTGTGTGTGTTGTCGGTGTGTGTGTGTGTGTTGTCGGTGTGTGTGTGTGTGTTGTGTGTGTGTGTGTTGTGTGTGTGTGTGTTGTCGGTGTGTGTGTGTGTGTGTGTGTGTGTTGTCGGTGTGTGTGTTGTCGGTGTGTGTGTGTGTGTTGTCGGTGTGTGTGTGTGTGTGTGTTGTCGGTGTGTGTGTGTGTGTCTTGTCAGTGTGTGTGTGTGTGTGTTGTCGGTGTGTGTGTGTGTGTGTGTGTGTGTTGTCGTTGTGTGTGTGTTGTCGGTGTGTGTATGTGTGTTGTCGGTGTGTGTGTGTGTGTTGTCGGTGTGTGTGTGTGTGTGTTTTGCCTGTGTGTGTGTGTGTGTTGTCGGTGTGTGTGTGTGTGTGTGTGTGTGTTGTCGGTGTGTGTGTGTGTTGTCGGTGTGTGTGTGTGTGTGTTGTCGGTGTGTGTGTGTGTGTGTGGTCGTTGTGTGTGTGTCTGTTGTCGGTGTGTGAGTGTGTGTTGTCGGTGTGTGTGTGTGTGTGTTGTCGGTGTGTGTGTGTGTTGTCGGTGTGTGTGTGTGTGTTGTGTGTGTGTGTGTGTGTTGTCGGTGTGTGTGTGTGTGTGTGCTGTCGGTGTGTGTATGTGTGTGTGTGTGTGTTGTCTGTGTGTGTGTGTTGTCGGTGTGTGTGTGTGTGTGTGTTGTCGGTGTGTGTGTGTTGTCGGTGTGTGTGTGTGTGTTGTCAGTGTGTGTCTGTGTGTTATCGGTGTGTGTGTGTGTGTGTGTGTTGTCGGTGTGTGTGTGTGTCTGTGTTGTCGGTGTGTGTGTGTGTGTGTTGTCGGTGTGTGTGTTGTCTGTGTGTGTGTGTGTGTGTGTTGTCAGTGTGTGTGTGTGTGTGTGTGTTGTCGGTGTGTGTGTGTGTGTGTGTGTGTTGTCAGTGTGTGTATGTGTGTGTTGTCAGTGTGTGTGTGTGTGTGTGTTGTCGGTGTGTGTGTGTGTGTGTTGTCGGTGTGTGTGTGTGTTGTCGGTGTGTGTGTGTGTTTGTTGTCGGTGTGTGTGTGTGTGTGTGTTGTCGGTGTGTGTGTGTGTGTGTGTTGTCGGTGTGTGTGTGTGTGTTGTCGGTGTGTGTGTGTGTGTGTGTGTGTTGTCGGTGTGTGTGTGTGTGTGTTGTCAGTGTGTGTGTGTGTGTGTTGTCGGTGTGTGTGTGTTTATGTGTTGTCTGTGTGTGTGTGTGTGTTGTCGGTGTGTGTGTGTGTGTGTGTTGTCGGTGTGTGTGTGTTTTGTCGGTGTGTGTGTGTGTGTGTTGTCGGTGTGTGTGTGTGTGTGTTTTCGGTGTGTGTGTGTGTGTTGTGTGTGTGTGTGTTGTCGGTGTGTGTGTGTGTGTGTGTGTGTTGTCGGTGTGTGTGTGTGTGTGTGGTGTCGGTGTGTGTGTGTTGTCGGTGTGTGTGTGTGTGTTGTCGGTGTGTGTGTGTGTGTTGTCGGTGTGTGTGTGAGTGTGTGTGTGTGTGTGTGTGTGTGTTGTCGGTGTGTGTGTGTGTTGTCGGTGTGTGTGTGTTGTGTGTGTGTGTGTGTGTTGTCGATGTGTGTGTGTGTGTTGTCGGTGTGTGTGTGTGTGATGTCGGTGTGTTTGTGTGTGTGTGTTGTCGTTGTGTGTGTGTGTGTGTTGTCGTTGTGTGTGTGTGTGTTGTGTGTGTGTGTGTTGTCGGTGTGTGTGTGTGTGTGTTGTCGGTGTGTGTGTGTGTGTGTTGTCGGTGTGTGTGTGTGTTGTCGGTGTGTGTGTGTGTGTGTGTGTTGTCGGTGTGTGTGTGTGTGTTGTCGGTGTGTGTGTGTGTGTGTAGTCTGGGTGTGTGTGTGTGTGTGTGTGTGTGTTGTCGGTGTGTGTGTGTTGTTGGTGTGTGTGTGTGTGTGTGTGTGTTGTCGGTGTGTGTGTGTGTTGTCGGTGTGTGTGTGTTGTGTGTTGTCGGTGTGTGTGTGTGTTGTCGGTGTGTGTGTGTGTGTGTTGTCGGTGTGTGTGTGTGTGTTGTGTGTGTGTGTATTGTCGGTGTGTGTGTTGTCGGTGTGTGTGTGTGTGTGTGTGTGTGTTGTCGGTGTGTGTGTGTTGTCGGTGTGTGTGTGTGTGTTGTCGGTGTGTGTGTGTGTGTGTGTTGTCGGTGTGTGTGTGTGTGTCTTGTCAGTGTGTGTGTGTGTGTGTTGTCGGTGTGTGTGTGTGTGTGTGTTTGTTGTCGTTGTGTGTGTGTTGTCGGTGTGTGTATGTGTGTTGTCGGTGTGTGTGTGTGTTGTCGGTGTGTGTGTGTGTGTGTTGCTGGTGTGTGTGTGTGTTGTCGGTGTGTGTGTGTGTGTTGTCGGTGTGTGTGTGTGTGTGTGTTGTCGGTGTGTGTGTGTGTGTGTGTGTTGCCGGTGTGTGTGTGTGTGTGTTGTCGGTGTGTGTGTGTGTGTGTGGTCGTTGTGTGTGTCTGTTGTCGGTGTGTGATTGTGTGTTGTCGGTGTGTGTGTGTGTGTGTTGTCGGTGTGTGTGTGTGTTGTCGGTGTGTGTGTGTGTGTTGTGTGTGTGTGTGTTTGTTGTCGGTGTGTGTGTGTGTGTGTGCTGTCGGTGTGTGTGTTTGTGTGTGTTGTCTGTGTGTGTGTGTTGTCGGTGTGTGTGTGTGTGTGTGTTGTCGGTGTGTGTGTGTGTGTGTGTTGCCGGTGTGTGTGTGTGTGTTGTCGGTGTGTGTGTGTTGTCGGTGTGTGTGTGTGTGTGTGTTGTCGGTGTGTGTGTGTGTGTGTTGTCGGTGTGTGAGTGTGTGTGTGTTGTCGGTGTGTGTGTGTGTGTTGTCGGTCTGTGTGTGTGTGTGTTGTCGGTGTGTGTGTAGTCTGGGTGTGTGTGTGTGTGTGTGTGTGTGTGTGTTGTCGGTGTGTGTGTGTTGTTGGTGTGTGTGTGTGTGTGTGTGTGTTGTCGGTGTGTGTGTGTGTTGTCGGTGTGTGTGTGTTGTGTGTGTGTGTGTTGTCGGTGTGTGTGTGTGTTGTCGGTGTGTGTGTGTGTGTTGTCGGTGTGTGTGTGTGTGTTGTGTGTGTGTGTGTTGTCGGTGTGTGTGTTGTCGGTGTGTGTGTGTGTGTGTGTGTGTGTTGTCGGTGTGTGTGTTGTCGGTGTGTGTGTGTGTGTTGTCGGTGTGTGTGTGTGTGTGTGTTGTCGGTGTGTGTGTGTGTGTCTTGTCAGTGTGTGTGTGTGTGTGTTGTCGGTGTGTGTGTGTGTGTGTGTGTGTGTTGTCGTTGTGTGTGTGTTGTCGGTGTGTGTATGTGTGTTGTCGGTGTGTGTGTGTGTGTGTTGTCGGTGTGTGTGTGTGTGTGTTTTGCCTGTGTGTGTGTGTGTGTTGTCGGTGTGTGTGTGTGTGTGTGTGTGTTGTCGGTGTGTGTGTGTGTTGTCGGTGTGTGTGTGTGTGTGTTGTCGGTGTGTGTGTGTGTGTGTGGTCGTTGTGTGTGTGTCTGTTGTCGGTGTGTGAGTGTGTGTTGTCGGTGTGTGTGTGTGTGTGTTGTCGGTGTGTGTGTGTGTTGTCGGTGTGTGTGTGTGTGTTGTGTGTGTGTGTGTGTGTTGTCGGTGTGTGTGTGTGTGTGTGCTGTCGGTGTGTGTGTGTGTGTGTGTGTGTGTTGTCTGTGTGTGTGTGTTGTCGGTGTGTGTGTGTGTGTGTGTTGTCGGTGTGTGTGTGTGTGTGTGTTGTCGGTGTGTGTGTGTGTGTTGTCAGTGTGTGTCTGTGTGTTATCGGTGTGTGTGTGTGTGTGTGTGTTGTCGGTGTGTGTGTGTGTCTGTGTTGTCGGTGTGTGTGTGTGTGTGTTGTCGGTGTGTGTGTTGTCTGTGTGTGTGTGTGTGTGTGTTGTCAGTGTGTGTGTGTGTGTGTGTGTTGTCGGTGTGTGTGTGTGTGTGTGTGTGTTGTCAGTGTGTGTATGTGCGTGTTGTCAGTGTGTGTGTGTGTGTGTGTTGTCGGTGTGTGTGTGTGTGTGTTGTCGGTGTGTGTGTGTGTTGTCGGTGTGTGTGTGTGTTTGTTGTCGGTGTGTGTGTGTGTGTGTGTTGTCGGTGTGTGTGTGTGTGTGTGTTGTCGGTGTGTGTGTGTGTGTTGTCGGTGTGTGTGTGTGTGTGTGTGTGTTGTCGGTGTGTGTGTGTGTGTTGTCGGTGTGTGTGTGTGTGTTGTCGGTGTGTGTGTGTGTGATGTCGGTGTGTTTGTGTGTGTGTGTTGTCGTTGTGTGTGTGTGTGTGTTGTCGGTGTGTTTGTGTGTGTTGTGTGTGTGTGTGTTGTCGGTGTGTGTGTGTGTGTGTGTTGTCGGTGTGTGTGTGTGTGTGTTGTCAGTGTGTGTGTGTGTGTGTGTGTGTGTTGTCGGTGTGTGTGTGTGTGTGTGTGTGTGTTGTCGGTGTGTGTGTGTGTGTGTGTTGCCGGTGTGTGTGTGTGTGTTGTCGGTGTGTGTGTGTTGTCGGTGTGTGTGTGTGTGTGTGTTGTCGGTGTGTGTGTGTGTGTGTTGTCGGTGTGTGAGTGTGTGTGTGTTGTCGGTGTGTGTGTGTGTGTTGTCGGTGTGTGTGTGTGTGTGTTGTCGGTGTGTGTGTAGTCTGGGTGTGTGTGTGTGTGTGTGTGTGTGTGTGTGTTGTCGGTGTGTGTGTGTTGTTGGTGTGTGTGTGTGTGTGTGTGTGTTGTCGGTGTGTGTGTGTGTTGTCGGTGTGTGTGTGTTGTGTGTGTGTGTGTTGTCGGTGTGTGTGTGTGTTGTCGGTGTGTGTGTGTGTGTTGTCGGTGTGTGTGTGTGTGTTGTGTGTGTGTGTGTTGTCGGTGTGTGTGTTGTCGGTGTGTGTGTGTGTGTGTTGTCGGTGTGTGTGTTGTCGGTGTGTGTGTGTGTGTTGTCGGTGTGTGTGTGTGTGTGTGTGTGTTGTCGGTGTGTGTGTGTGTGTCTTGTCAGTGTGTGTGTGTGTGTGTTGTCGGTGTGTGTGTGTGTGTGTGTGTGTGTGTTGTCGTTGTGTGTGTGTTGTCGGTGTGTGTATGTGTGTTGTCGGTGTGTGTGTGTGTGTGTTGTCGGTGTGTGTGTGTGTGTGTGTTGCTGGTGTGTGTGTGTGTGTTGTCGGTGTGTGTGTGTGTGTGTGTGTGTTGTCGGTGTGTGTGTGTGTTGTCGGTGTGTGTGTGTGTGTGTTGTCGGTGTGTGTGTGTGTGTGTGGTCGTTGTGTGTGTGTCTGTTGTCGGTGTGTGTGTGTGTGTGTGTTGTCGGTGTGTGTGTGTGTGTGTTGTCGGTGTGTGAGTGTGTGTGTGTGTTGTCGGTGTGTGTGTGTGTGTTGTCGGTGTGTGTGTGTGTGTGTTGTCGGTGTGTGTGTAGTCTGGGTGTGTGTGTGTGTGTGTGTGTGTGTGTGTGTTGTCGGTGTGTGTGTGTTGTTGGTGTGTGTGTGTGTGTGTGTTGTCGGTGTGTGTGTGTGTTGTCGGTGTGTGTGTGTTGTGTGTGTGTGTGTTGTCGGTGTGTGTGTGTGTTGTCGGTGTGTGTGTGTGTGTTGTCGGTGTGTGTGTGTGTGTTGTGTGTGTGTGTGTTGTCGGTGTGTGTGTTGTCGGTGTGTGTGTGTGTGTGTTGTCGGTGTGTGTGTTGTCGGTGTGTGTGTGTGTGTTGTCGGTGTGTGTGTGTGTGTGTGTTGTCGGTGTGTGTGTGTGTGTCTTGTCAGTGTGTGTGTGTGTGTGTTGTCGGTGTGTGTGTGTGTGTGTGTGTGTGTGTTGTCGTTGTGTGTGTGTTGTCGGTGTGTGTATGTGTGTTGTCGGTGTGTGTGTGTGTGTGTTGTCGGTGTGTGTGTGTGTGTGTGTTGCTGGTGTGTGTGTGTGTGTTGTCGGTGTGTGTGTGTGTGTGTGTGTGTTGTCGGTGTGTGTGTGTGTTGTCGGTGTGTGTGTGTGTGTGTTGTCGGTGTGTGTGTGTGTGTGTGGTCGTTGTGTGTGTGTCTGTTGTCGGTGTGTGAGTGTGTGTTGTCGGTGTGTGTGTGTGTGTGTTGTCGGTGTGTGTGTGTGTTGTCGTTGTGTGTGTGTGTGTTGTGTGTGTGTGTGTGTGTTGTCGGTGTGTGTGTGTGTGTGTGTGCGGTGTGCGGTGTGTGTGTGTGTGTGTGTGTGTGTTGTCGGTGTGTGTGTGTGTTGTCGGTGTGTGTGTGTGTGTTGTCGGTGTGTGTGTGTGTGTGTGTTGTCGGTGTGTGTGTGTGTGTTGTCAGTGTGTGTCTGTGTGTTATCGGTGTGTGTGTGTGTGTGTGTGTTGTCGGTGTGTGTGTGTGTCTGTGTTGTCGGTGTGTGTGTGTGTGTGTTGTCGGTGTGTGTGTGTGTGTTGTCTGTGTGTGTGTGTGTGTGTGTTGTCAGTGTGTGTGTGTGTGTGTGTGTGTTGTCGGTGTGTGTGTGTGTGTGTGTGTTGTCAGTGTGTGTATGTGTGTGTTGTCTGTGTGTGTGTGTTGTCGGTGTGTGTGTGTGTGTGTTGTCGGTGTGTGTGTGTGTGTGTGTTGTCGGTGTGTGTGTGTGTGTTGTCAGTGTGTGTCTGTGTGTTATCGGTGTGTGTGTGTGTGTGTGTGTTGTCGGTGTGTGTGTGTGTCTGTGTTGTCGGTGTGTGTGTGTGTGTGTTGTCGGTGTGTGTGTGTGTGTTGTCTGTGTGTGTGTGTGTGTGTGTTGTCAGTGTGTGTGTGTGTGTGTGTGTTGTCGGTGTGTGTGTGTGTGTGTGTGTGTTGTCAGTGTGTGTATGTGTGTGTTGTCAGTGTGTGTGTGTGTGTGTGTGTTATCGGTGTGTGTGTGTGTGTGTTGTCGGTGTGTGTGTGTGTTGTCGGTGTGTGTGTGTGTTTGTTGTCGGTGTGTGTGTGTGTGTGTGTGTTGTCGGTGTGTGTGTGTGTGTGTGTTGTCGGTGTGTGTGTGTGTGTTGTCGGTGTGTGTGTGTGTGTTGTGTGTGTGTGTGTTGTCGGTGTGTGTGTTGTCGGTGTGTGTGTGTGTGTGTGTGTGTGTTGTCGGTGTGTGTGTTGTCGGTGTGTGTGTGTGTGTTGTCGGTGTGTGTGTGTGTGTGTGTGTGTTGTCGGTGTGTGTGTGTGTGTCTTGTCAGTGTGTGTGTGTGTGTGTTGTCGGTGTGTGTGTGTGTGTGTGTGTGTGTTGTCGTTGTGTGTGTGTTGTCGGTGTGTGTATGTGTGTTGTCGGTGTGTGTGTGTGTGTGTTGTCGGTGTGTGTGTGTGTGTGTTGCTGGTGTGTGTGTGTGTGTTGTCGGTGTGTGTGTGTGTGTGTGTGTGTTGTCGGTGTGTGTGTGTGTTGTCGGTGTGTGTGTGTGTGTGTTGTCGGTGTGTGTGTGTGTGTGTGGTCGTTGTGTGTGTGTCTGTTGTCGGTGTGTGAGTGTGTGTTGTCGGTGTGTGTGTGTGTGTGTTGTCGGTGTGTGTGTGTGTTGTCGGTGTGTGTGTGTGTGTTGTGTGTGTGTGTGTGTGTTGTCGGTGTGTGTGTGTGTGTGTGCTGTCGGTGTGTGTGTGTGTGTGTGTGTGTGTGTTGTCTGTGTGTGTGTGTTGTCGGTGTGTGTGTGTGTGTGTGCTGTCGGTGTGTGTGTGTGTGTGTGTGTGTGTGTTGTCTGTGTGTGTGTGTTGTCGGTGTGTGTGTGTGTGTTGTCGGTGTGTGTGTGTGTGTGTGTTGTCGGGGTGTGTGTGTGTGTTGTCAGTGTGTGTCTGTGTGTTATCGGTGTGTGTGTGTGTGTGTGTGTTGTCGGTGTGTGTGTGTGTCTGTGTTGTCGGTGTGTGTGTGTGTGTGTTGTCGGTGTGTGTGTGTGTGTTGTCTGTGTGTGTGTGTGTGTGTGTTGTCAGTGTGTGTGTGTGTGTGTGTGTGTTGTCGGTGTGTGTGTGTGTGTGTGTGTTGTCAGTGTGTGTATGTGTGTGTTGTCTGTGTGTGTGTGTTGTCGGTGTGTGTGTGTGTGTGTTGTCGGTGTGTGTGTGTGTGTTGTCAGTGTGTGTCTGTGTGTTATCGGTGTGTGTGTGTGTGTGTGTGTTGTCGGTGTGTGTGTGTGTCTGTGTTGTCGGTGTGTGTGTGTGTGTGTTGTCGGTGTGTGTGTGTGTGTTGTCTGTGTGTGTGTGTGTGTGTGTTGTCAGTGTGTGTGTGTGTGTGTGTGTTGTCGGTGTGTGTGTGTGTGTGTGTGTGTTGTCAGTGTGTGTATGTGTGTGTTGTCAGTGTGTGTGTGTGTGTGTGTGTTATCGGTGTGTGTGTGTGTGTGTTGTCGGTGTGTGTGTGTGTTGTCGGTGTGTGTGTGTGTTTGTTGTCGGTGTGTGTGTGTGTGTGTGTTGTCGGTGTGTGTGTGTGTGTGTGTTGTCGGTGTGTGTGTGTGTGTTGTCGGTGTGTGTGTGTGTGTTGTGTGTGTGTGTGTTGTCGGTGTGTGTGTTGTCGGTGTGTGTGTGTGTGTGTGTGTGTTGTCGGTGTGTGTGTGTTGTCGGTGTGTGTGTGTGTGTTGTCGGTGTGTGTGTGTGTGTGTGTTGTCGGTGTGTGTGTGTGTGTCTTGTCAGTGTGTGTGTGTGTGTGTTGTCGGTGTGTGTGTTTGTGTGTGTGTGTTGTCGTTGTGTGTGTGTTGTCGGTGTGTGTATGTGTGTTGTCGGTGTGTGTGTGTGTTGTCGGTGTGTGTGTGTGTGTGTGTGTGTTGTCGGTGTGTGTGTGTGTGTGTTGTCGGTGTGTGTGTGTGTGTGTGGTCGTTGTGTGTGTGTCTGTTGTCGGTGTGTGAGTGTGTGTTGTCGGTGTGTGTGTGTGTTGTCGGTGTGTGTGTGTGTTGTCGGTGTGTGTGTGTGTGTTGTGTGTGTGTGTGTGTGTTGTCGGTGTGTGTGTGTGTGTGTGCTGTCGGTGTGTGTGTGTGTGTGTGTTGTCTGTGTGTGTGTGTTGTCGGTGTGTGTGTGTGTGTTTTCGGTGTGTGTGTGTGTGTGTGTTGTCGGTGTGTGTGTGTGTGTTGTCAGTGTGTGTCTGTGTGTTATCGGTGTGTGTGTGTGTGTGTGTGTGTTGTCGGTGTGTGTGTATGTGTGTTGTCAGTGTGTGTGTGTGTGTGTGTTGTCGGTGTGTGTGTGTGTGTTGTGGGTGTGTGTGTGTGTGTTGTCGGTGTGTGTGTGTGTGTTGCTGGTGTTTGTTTGTGTGTGTGTTGTCGGTGTGTGTGTGTGTGTGTTGTCGGTGTGTGTGTGTGTGTGTGTGTGTGTGTGTGTGTTGTCGGTGTGTGTGTGTGTGTGTTGTCGGTGTGTGTGTGTGTGTTGTTGGTGTGTGTGTGTGTGTTGTCGGTGTGTGTGTGTGTTGCTGGTGTTTGTTTGTGTGTGTGTTGTCGGTGTGTGTGTGTGTGTGTGTGTTGTCGGTGTGTGTGTGTGTGTGTGTGTGTGTGTGTGTGTTGTCGGTGTGTGTGTGTGTTGTCGGTGTGTGTGTGTGTGTTGTCGGTGTGTGTGTGTGTGTTGTTGTTGTGTGTGTGTGTTGTCGTTGTGTGTGTGTGTGTGTTGTCGGTGTGTGTGTGTGTGTTGTGGGTGTGTGTGTTGTCAGTGTGTGTGTGTTGTCGGTGTGTGTGTGTGTGTGTTGTCGGTGTGTGTGTGTGTGTGTGTGTTGTCAGTGTGTGTGTGTGTGTGTGTGTGTGTTGTCGGTGTGTGTGTGTGTTGTCGGTGTGTGTGTGTGTGTTGTCGGTGTGTGTGTGTGTGTGTGTGTTGTCAGTGTGTGTGTGTGTGTGTGTGTGTGTTGTCGGTGTGTGTGTGTGTTGTCGGTGTGTGTGTGTGTGTTGTCGGTGTGTGTGTGTGTGTTGTCGGTGTGTGTGTGTGTAGTCGGTGTGTGTGTGTGTGTGTGTGTGTTGTCGGTGTGTGTGTGTGTGTGTGTCGGTGTGGTGTGTGTGTGTGTGTGTGTGTGTGTGTGTTGTCGGTGTGTGTGTGTGTTGTCGATGTGTGTGTGTTGTGTGTGTGTGTGTGTGTGTTGTCGGTGTGTGTGTGTGTGTTGTCGGTGTGTGTGTGTGTGTTGTCGGTGTGTGTGTGTGTGATGTCGGTGTGTTTGTGTGTGTGTGTTGTCGTTGTGTGTGTGTGTGTGTTGTCGGTGTGTTTGTGTGTGTTGTGTGTGTGTGTGTTGTCGGTGTGTGTGTGTGTGTGTGTTGTCGGTGTGTGTGTGTGTGTGTTGTCAGTGTGTGTGTGTGTGTGTGTGTGTGTTGTCGGTGTGTGTGTGTGTGTGTGTGTGTGTGTTGTCGGTGTGTGTGTGTGTGTGTGTTGCCGGTGTGTGTGTGTGTGTTGTCGGTGTGTGTGTGTTGTCGGTGTGTGTGTGTGTGTGTGTTGTCGGTGTGTGTGTGTGTGTGTTGTCGGTGTGTGAGTGTGTGTGTGTTGTCGGTGTGTGTGTGTGTGTTGTCGGTGTGTGTGTGTGTGTGTTGTCGGTGTGTGTGTAGTCTGGGTGTGTGTGTGTGTGTGTGTGTGTGTGTGTGTTGTCGGTGTGTGTGTGTTGTTGGTGTGTGTGTGTGTGTGTGTGTGTTGTCGGTGTGTGTGTGTGTTGTCGGTGTGTGTGTGTTGTGTGTGTGTGTGTTGTCGGTGTGTGTGTGTGTTGTCGGTGTGTGTGTGTGTGTTGTCGGTGTGTGTGTGTGTGTTGTGTGTGTGTGTGTTGTCGGTGTGTGTGTTGTCGGTGTGTGTGTGTGTGTGTTGTCGGTGTGTGTGTTGTCGGTGTGTGTGTGTGTGTTGTCGGTGTGTGTGTGTGTGTGTGTTGTCGGTGTGTGTGTGTGTGTCTTGTCAGTGTGTGTGTGTGTGTGTTGTCGGTGTGTGTGTGTGTGTGTGTGTGTGTGTGTGTTGTCGTTGTGTGTGTGTTGTCGGTGTGTGTATGTGTGTTGTCGGTGTGTGTGTGTGTGTGTTGTCGGTGTGTGTGTGTGTGTGTGTTGCTGGTGTGTGTGTGTGTGTTGTCGGTGTGTGTGTGTGTGTGTGTTGTCGGTGTGTGTGTGTGTTGTCGGTGTGTGTGTGTGTGTGTTGTCGGTGTGTGTGTGTGTGTGTGGTCGTTGTGTGTGTGTCTGTTGTCGGTGTGTGAGTGTGTGTTGTCGGTGTGTGTGTGTGTGTGTTGTCGGTGTGTGTGTGTGTTGTCGGTGTGTGTGTGTGTGTTGTGTGTGTGTGTGTGTGTTGTCGGTGTGTGTGTGTGTGTGTGCTGTCGGTGTGTGTGTGTGTGTGTGTGTGTGTGTTGTCTGTGTGTGTGTGTTGTCGGTGTGTGTGTGTGTGTTGTCGGTGTGTGTGTGTGTGTGTGTTGTCGGTGTGTGTGTGTGTGTTGTCAGTGTGTGTCTGTGTGTTATCGGTGTGTGTGTGTGTGTGTGTGTTGTCGGTGTGTGTGTGTGTCTGTGTTGTCGGTGTGTGTGTGTGTGTGTTGTCGGTGTGTGTGTGTGTGTTGTCTGTGTGTGTGTGTGTGTGTGTTGTCAGTGTGTGTGTGTGTGTGTGTGTGTTGTCGGTGTGTGTGTGTGTGTGTGTGTTGTCAGTGTGTGTATGTGTGTGTTGTCTGTGTGTGTGTGTTGTCGGTGTGTGTGTGTGTGTGTTGTCGGTGTGTGTGTGTGTGTGTGTTGTCGGTGTGTGTGTGTGTGTTGTCAGTGTGTGTCTGTGTGTTATCGGTGTGTGTGTGTGTGTGTGTGTTGTCGGTGTGTGTGTGTGTCTGTGTTGTCGGTGTGTGTGTGTGTGTGTTGTCGGTGTGTGTGTGTGTGTTGTCTGTGTGTGTGTGTGTGTGTGTGTTGTCAGTGTGTGTGTGTGTGTGTGTGTTGTCGGTGTGTGTGTGTGTGTGTGTGTGTTGTCAGTGTGTGTATGTGTGTGTTGTCAGTGTGTGTGTGTGTGTGTGTGTTATCGGTGTGTGTGTGTGTGTGTTGTCGGTGTGTGTGTGTGTTGTCGGTGTGTGTGTGTGTTTGTTGTCGGTGTGTGTGTGTGTGTGTGTTGTCGGTGTGTGTGTGTGTGTGTGTTGTCGGTGTGTGTGTGTGTGTTGTCGGTGTGTGTGTGTGTGTGTGTTGTCGGTGTGTGTGTGTGTGTGTTGTCAGTGTGTGTGTGTGTGTGTTGTCGGTGTGTGTGTGTTTATGTGTTGTCTGTGTGTGTGTGTGTGTTGTCGGTGTGTGTGTGTGTGTGTGTTGTCGGTGTGTGTGTGTTTTGTCGGTGTGTGTGTGTGTGTGTTTTCGGTGTGTGTGTGTGTGTTGTGTGTGTGTGTGTTGTCGGTGTGTGTGTGTGTGTGTGTTGTCGGTGTGTGTGTGTGTGTGTGGTGTCGGTGTGTGTGTGTGTGTGTTGTCGGTGTGTGTGTGAGTGTGTGTGTGTGTGTGTGTGTGTGTTGTCGGTGTGTGTGTGTGTTGTGGGTGTGTGTGTTGTCAGTGTGTGTGTGTTGTCGGTGTGTGTGTGTGTGTGTTGTCGGTGTGTGTGTGTGTGTGTGTGTTGTCAGTGTGTGTGTGTGTGTGTGTGTGTGTTGTCGGTGTGTGTGTGTGTGTGTTGTCGGTGTGTGTGTGTGTGTTGTCGGTGTGTGTGTGTTGTCGGTGTGTGTGTGTGTAGTCGGTGTGTGTGTGTGTGTGTGTGTGTGTGTTGTCGGTGTGTGTGTGTGTGTGTGTTGTCGGTGTGTGTGTGAGTGTGTGTGTGTGTGTGTGTGTGTGTTGTCGGTGTGTGTGTGTGTTGTGGGTGTGTGTGTTGTCAGTGTGTGTGTGTTGTCGGTGTGTGTGTGTGTGTGTTGTCGGTGTGTGTGTGTGTGTGTGTGTTGTCAGTGTGTGTGTGTGTGTGTGTGTGTGTTGTCGGTGTGTGTGTGTGTGTGTTGTCGGTGTGTGTGTGTGTGTTGTCGGTGTGTGTGTGTTGTCGGTGTGTGTGTGTGTAGTCGGTGTGTGTGTGTGTGTGTGTGTGTGTGTTGTCGGTGTGTGTGTGTGTGTGTGTTGTCGGTGTGTGTGTGTGTGTGTGTGTGTGTGTGTGTGTGTGTGTGTGTGTGTTGTCGGTGTGTGTGTGTGTTGTCGATGTGTGTGTGTTGTGTGTGTGTGTGTGTGTGTTGTCGGTGTGTGTGTGTGTGTTGTCGGTGTGTGTGTGTGTGTGTTGTCGGTGTGTGTGTGTGTGATGTCGGTGTGTTTGTGTGTGTGTGTTGTCGTTGTGTGTGTGTGTGTGTTGTCGGTGTGTTTGTGTGTGTTGTGTGTGTGTGTGTTGTCGGTGTGTGTGTGTGTGTGTGTTGTCGGTGTGTGTGTGTGTGTGTTGTCAGTGTGTGTGTGTGTGTGTGTGTGTGTTGTCGGTGTGTGTGTGTGTGTGTGTGTGTGTTGTCGGTTTTGTGTGTGTGTGTGTTGCCGGTGTGTGTGTGTGTGTTGTCGGTGTGTGTGTGTTGTCGGTGTGTGTGTGTGTGTGTGTTGTCGGTGTGTGTGTGTGTGTGTTGTCGGTGTGTGAGTGTGTGTGTGTTGTCGGTGTGTGTGTGTGTGTTGTCGGTGTGTGTGTGTGTGTGTTGTCGGTGTGTGTGTAGTCTGGGTGTGTGTGTGTGTGTGTGTGTGTGTGTTGTCGGTGTGTGTGTGTTGTTGGTGTGTGTGTGTGTGTGTGTGTGTTGTCGGTGTGTGTGTGTGTTGTCGGTGTGTGTGTGTTGTGTGTGTGTGTGTTGTCGGTGTGTGTGTGTGTTGTCGGTGTGTGTGTGTGTGTTGTCGGTGTGTGTGTGTGTGTTGTGTGTGTGTGTGTTGTCGGTGTGTGTGTTGTCGGTGTGTGTGTGTGTGTGTTGTCGGTGTGTGTGTTGTCGGTGTGTGTGTGTGTGTTGTCGGTGTGTGTGTGTGTGTGTGTTGTCGGTGTGTGTGTGTGTGTCTTGTCAGTGTGTGTGTGTGTGTGTTGTCGGTGTGTGTGTGTGTGTGTGTGTGTGTGTTGTCGTTGTGTGTGTGTTGTCGGTGTGTGTATGTGTGTTGTCGGTGTGTGTGTGTGTGTGTTGTCGGTGTGTGTGTGTGTGTGTGTTGCTGGTGTGTGTGTGTGTGTTGTCGGTGTGTGTGTGTGTGTGTGTGTGTGTTGTCGGTGTGTGTGTGTGTTGTCGGTGTGTGTGTGTGTGTGTTGTCGGTGTGTGTGTGTGTGTGTGGTCGTTGTGTGTGTGTCTGTTGTCGGTGTGTGAGTGTGTGTTGTCGGTGTGTGTGTGTGTGTGTTGTCGGTGTGTGTGTGTGTTGTCGGTGTGTGTGTGTGTGTTGTGTGTGTGTGTGTGTGTTGTCGGTGTGTGTGTGTGTGTGTGCTGTCGGTGTGTGTGTGTGTGTGTGTGTGTGTTGTCTGTGTGTGTGTGTTGTCGGTGTGTGTGTGTGTGTTGTCGGTGTGTGTGTGTGTGTGTGTTGTCGGTGTGTGTGTGTGTGTTGTCAGTGTGTGTCTGTGTGTTATCGGTGTGTGTGTGTGTGTGTTGTCGGTGTGTGTGTGTGTCTGTGTTGTCGGTGTGTGTGTGTGTGTGTTGTCGGTGTGTGTGTGTGTGTGTTGTCTGTGTGTGTGTGTGTGTGTGTTGTCAGTGTGTGTGTGTGTGTGTGTGTGTTGTCGGTGTGTGTGTGTGTGTGTGTGTGTTGTCAGTGTGTGTATGTGTGTGTTGTCTGTGTGTGTGTGTTGTCGGTGTGTGTGTGTGTGTTGTCGGTGTGTGTGTGTGTGTGTGTTGTCGGTGTGTGTGTGTGTGTTGTCAGTGTGTGTCTGTGTGTTATCGGTGTGTGTGTGTGTGTGTGTGTTGTCGGTGTGTGTGTGTGTCTGTGTTGTCGGTGTGTGTGTGTGTGTGTTGTCGGTGTGTGTGTGTGTGTTGTCTGTGTGTGTGTGTGTGTGTGTTGTCAGTGTGTGTGTGTGTGTGTGTGTTGTCGGTGTGTGTGTGTGTGTGTGTGTGTTGTCAGTGTGTGTATGTGTGTGTTGTCAGTGTGTGTGTGTGTGTGTGTGTTATCGGTGTGTGTGTGTGTGTGTTGTCGGTGTGTGTGTGTGTTGTCGGTGTGTGTGTGTGTTTGTTGTCGGTGTGTGTGTGTGTGTGTGTTGTCGGTGTGTGTGTGTGTGTGTGTTGTCGGTGTGTGTGTGTGTGTTGTCGGTGTGTGTGTGTGTGTGTGTGTTGTCGGTGTGTGTGTGTGTGTGTTGTCAGTGTGTGTGTGTGTGTGTTGTCGGTGTGTGTGTGTTTATGTGTTGTCTGTGTGTGTGTGTGTGTTGTCGGTGTGTGTGTGTGTGTGTGTTGTCGGTGTGTGTGTGTTTTGTCGGTGTGTGTGTGTGTGTGTTTTCGGTGTGTGTGTGTGTGTTGTGTGTGTGTGTGTTGTCGGTGTGTGTGTGTGTGTGTGTTGTCGGTGTGTGTGTGTGTGTGTGGTGTCGGTGTGTGTGTGTTGTCGGTGTGTGTGTGTGTGTTGTCGGTGTGTGTGTGTGTGTGTGTTGTCGGTGTGTGTGTGAGTGTGTGTGTGTGTGTGTGTGTGTTGTCGGTGTGTGTGTGTGTTGTCGGTGTGTGTGTGTTGTGTGTGTGTGTGTGTGTTGTCGGTGTGTGTGTGTGTGTTGTCGGTGTGTGTGTGTGTGTTGTCGGTGTGTGTGTGTGTGTGTGTTGTCGGTGTGTGTGTGTGTGTGTTGTCGGTGTGTGTGTGTGTTGTCGGTGTGTGTGTGTTGTGTGTGTGTGTGTGTGTTGTCGGTGTGTGTGTGTGTGTTGTCGGTGTGTGTGTGTGTGTTGTCGGTGTGTGTGTGTGTGATGTCGGTGTGATTGTGTGTGTGTGTTGTCGTTGTGTGTGTGTGTGTGTTGTCGTTGTGTGTGTGTGTGTTGTGTGTGTGTGTGTTGTCGGTGTGTGTGTGTGTGTGTTGTCGGTGTGTGTGTGTGTGTGTGTTGTCGGTGTGTGTGTGTGTGTGTTGTCGGTGTGTGTGTGTGTGTGTGTGTGTTGTCGGTGTGTGTGTGTGTGTTGTCGGTGTGTGTGTGTGTGTGTTGTCGGTGTGTGTGTGTGTAGTCTGTGTGTGTGTGTGTGTGTGTGTGTGTGTGTGTTGTCGGTGTGTGTGTGTTGTTGGTGTGTGTGTGTGTGTGTGTGTGTTGTCGGTGTGTGTGTGTGTTGTCGGTGTGTGTGTGTTGTGTGTGTGTGTGTTGTCGGTGTGTGTGTGTGTTGTCGGTGTGTGTGTGTGTGTGTTGTCGGTGTGTGTGTGTGTGTTGTGTGTGTGTGTATTGTCGGTGTGTGTGTTGTCGGTGTGTGTGTGTGTGTGTGTGTGTGTTGTCGGTGTGTGTGTGTTGTCGGTGTGTGTGTGTGTGTTGTCGGTGTGTGTGTGTGTGTGTGTTGTCGGTGTGTGTGTGTGTGTCTTGTCAGTGTGTGTGTGTGTGTGTTGTCGGTGTGTGTGTGTGTGTGTGTGTGTTGTCGTTGTGTGTGTGTTGTCGGTGTGTGTATGTGTGTTGTCGGTGTGTGTGTGTGTTGTCGGTGTGTGTGTGTGTGTGTTGCTGGTGTGTGTGTGTGTTGTCGGTGTGTGTGTGTGTGTTGTCGGTGTGTGTTTGTGTGTGTGTGTGTTGTCGGTGTGTGTGTGTGTGTGTGTGTGTTGTCGGTGTGTGTGTGTGTGTGTTGTCGGTGTGTGTGTGTGTTGTCTGTGTGTGTGTGTGTGTTGTGTGTGTGTGTGTGTGTTGTCGGTGTGTGTGTGTGTGTGTGCTGTCGGTGTGTGTGTGTGTGTGTGTGTGTTGTCTGTGTGTGTGTGTTGTCGGTGTGTGTGTGTGTGTGTGTTGTCGGTGTGTGTGTGTGTGTGTGTTGTCGGTGTGTGTGTGTGTGTTGTCAGTGTGTGTCTGTGTGTTATCGGTGTGTGTGTGTGTGTGTGTGTGTTGTCGGTGTGTGTGTGTGTCTGTGTTGTCGGTGTGTGTGTGTGTGTGTTGTCGGTGTGTGTGTGTGTGTTGTCTGTGTGTGTGTGTGTGTGTTGTCAGTGTGTGTGTGTGTGTGTTGTCGGTGTGTGTGTGTGTGTGTGTTGTCAGTGTGTGTATGTGTGTGTTGTCAGTGTGTGTGTGTGTGTGTGTTGTCGGTGTGTGTGTGTGTGTGTTGTCGGTGTGTGTGTGTGTTGTCGGTGTGTGTGTGTGTGTGTTGTCAGTGTGTGTGTGTGTGTGTTGTCGGTGTGTGTGTGTTTATGTGTTGTCTGTGTGTGTGTGTGTGTTGTCGGTGTGTGTGTGTGTGTGTGTTGTCGGTGTGTGTGTGTTTTGTCGGTGTGTGTGTGTGTGTGTGTGTGTTGTCGGTGTGTGTGTGTGTGTGTTGTCGGTGTGTGTGTGTTGTGTGTGTGTGTGTTGTCGGTGTGTGTGTGTGTGTGTTGTCGGTGTGTGTGTGTGTGTGTGTTGTCGGTGTGTGTGTGTTGTCGGTGTGTGTGTGTGTGTTGTCGGTGTGTGCGTGTGTGTGTGTTGTCGGTGTGTGTGTGAGTGTGTGTGTGTGTGTGTGTGTGTGTTGTCGGTGTGTGTGTGTGTTGTCGGTGTGTGTGTGTTGTGTGTGTGTGTGTGTGTTGTCGGTGTGTGTGTGTGTGTGTGTTGTCAGTGTGTGTGTGTGTGTGTGTGTGTGTTGTCGGTGTGTGTGTGTGTGTGTTGTCGGTGTGTGTGTGTGTGTTGTCGGTGTTTGTGTGTGTGTTGTCGGTGTGTGTGTGTGTGTGTGTCGGTGTGTGTGTGTGTGTGTGTGTGTTGTCGGTGTGTGTGTGTGTTGTCGGTGTGTGTGTGTTGTGTGTGTGTGTGTGTGTGTTGTCGGTGTGTGTGTGTGTGTTGTCGGTGTGTGTGTGTGTTGTCGGTGTGTGTGTGTGTGATGTCGGTGTGTTTGTGTGTGTGTGTTGTCGTTGTGTGTGTGTGTGTGTGTTGTCGGTGTGTGTGTGTGTGTTGTGTGTGTGTGTGTTGTCGGTGTGTGTGTGTGTGTGTTGTTGGTGTGTGTGTGTGTGTTGTCAGTGTGTGTGTGTGTGTGTGTGTGTGTGTGTTGTCGGTGTGTGTGTGTGTGTGTGTTGCCGGTGTGTGTGTGTGTGTTGTCGGTGTGTGTGTGTTGTCGGTGTGTGTGTGTGTGTGTGTTGTCGGTGTGTGTGTGTGTGTGTTGTCGGTGTGTGTGTGTGTGTTGTCGGTGTGTGTGTGTGTGTTGTCGGTGTGTGTGTGTGTGTGTTGTCGGTGTGTGTGTGTGTAGTCTGGGTGTGTGTGTGTGTGTGTGTGTGTGTGTGTGTTGTCGGTGTGTGTGTGTTGTTGGTGTGTGTGTGTGTGTGTGTGTGTTGTCGGTGTGTGTGTGTGTTGTCGGTGTGTGTGTGTTGTGTGTGTGTGTGTGTTGTCGGTGTGTGTGTGTGTTGTCGGTGTGTGTGTGTGTGTTGTCGGTGTGTGTGTGTGTGTTGTGTGTGTGTGTGTTGTCGGTGTGTGTGTTGTCGGTGTGTGTGTGTGTGTGTGTGTTGTCGGTGTGTGTGTGTTGTCGGTGTGTGTGTGTGTGTTGTCGGTGTGTGTGTGTGTGTTGTCGGTGTGTGTGTGTGTGTGTGTTGTCGGTGTGTGTGTGTGTGTCTTGTCAGTGTGTGTGTGTGTGTGTTGTCGGTGTGTGTGTGTGTGTGCATGTGTGTGTTGTCGTTGTGTGTGTGTTGTCGGTGTGTGTATGTGTGTTGTCGGTGTGTGTGTGTGTGTTGTCGGTGTGTGTGTGTGTGTGTTGCTGGTGTGTGTGTGTGTGTTGTCGGTGTGTGTGTGTGTGTTGTCGGTGTGTGTGTGTGTGTGTGTGTGTTGTCGGTGTGTGTGTGTGTGTGTGTGTGTGTTGTCCGAGTGTGTGTGTGTGTGTGTGTTGTCGGTGTGTGTGTGTTGTCGGTTTGTGTGTGTGTGTGTGTTGTCGGTGTGTGTGTGTGTGTTGTCGGTGTGTGTGTGTGTTGTCAGTGTGTGTGTGTGTGTGTGTTGTCGGTGTGTGTGTGTGTGTTGTGGGTGTGTGTGTGTGTGTGTTGTCGGTGTGTGTGTGTGTGTTGCTGGTGTTTGTTTGTGTGTGTGTTGTCGGTGTGTGTGTGTGTGTGTTGTCGGTGTGTGTGTGTGTGTGTTGTCGGTGTGTGTGTGTGTGTGTTGTCGGTGTGTGTGTGTGTGTTGTCGGTGTGTGTGTGTGTGTTGTTGGTGTGTGTGTGTGTGTTGTCGGTGTGTGTGTGTGTGTTGATGGTGTTTGTTTGTGTGTGTGTTGTCGGTGTGTGTGTGTGTGTGTGTGTTGTCGGTGTGTGTGTGTGTGTGTGTGTGTGTGTGTTGTCGGTGTGTGTGTGTGTTGTCGGTGTGTGTGTGTGTGTTGTCGGTGTGTGTGTGTGTGTTGTCGTTGTGTTTGTGTGTGTGTGTTGTCGGTGTGTGTGTGTGTGTTGTCGGTGTGTGTGTGTGTGTTGTGTGTGTGTGTGTTGTCAGTGTGTGTGTGTTGTCGGTGTGTGTGTGTGTGTGTTGTCGGTGTGTGTGTGTGTGTGTGTTGTCAGTGTGTGTGTGTGTGTGTGTGTTGTCGGTGTGTGTGTGTGTGTGTTGTCGGTGTGTGTGTGTGTGTTGTCGGTGTGTGTGTGTGTGTTGTCGGTGTGTGTGTGTGTAGTCGGTGTGTGTGTGTGTGTGTGTGTGTGTTGTCGGTGTGTGTGTGTGTGTTGTCGGTGTGTGTGTGTGTGTGTGTGTGTGTTGTCGGTGTGTGTGTGTGTGTTGTCGGTGTGTGTGTGTGTGTGTGTTGTCGTTGTGTGTGTGTGTGTTGTGTGTGTGTGTGTTGTCGGTGTGTGTGTGTTGTCGGTGTGTGTGTGTGTGTGTGTGTGTTGTCGGTGTGTGTGTGTTGTCGGTGTGTGTGTGTGTGTGTGTTGTCGGTGTGTGTGTGTGTGTTGTCGGTGTGTGTGTGTGTGTTGTCGGTGTGTGTGTGTGTGTGTTGTCGGTGTGTGTGTGTGTGTGTTGCTGGTGTGTGTGTGTGTGTTGTCGGTGTGTGTGTGTGTGTTGTCGGTGTGTGTGTGTGTGTGTGTGTGTTGTCGGTGTGTGTGTGTTGTCGGTGTGTAAGTGTGTGTGTGTTGTCAGTGTGTTTGTGTGTGTGTGTTGTCGGTGTGTGTGTGTGTGTTGTCGGTGTGTGTGTGTGTGTTGTGTGTGTGTGTGTGTGTTGTCGGTGTGTGTGTGTGTGAGTGTGTGTGTTGTCGGTGTGTGTGTGTGTGTGTGTTGTCGGTGTGTGTGTGTGTTGTCGGTGTGTGTGTGTGTGTGTTGTCGGTGTGTGTGTGTGTGTGTTGTCAGTGTGTGTGTGTGTTGTCGGTGTGTGTGTGTGTGTGTTGTCGGTGTGTGTGTGTGTCTGTGTTGTCGGTGTGTGTGTTTTGTCGGTGTGTGTGTGTGTGTGTGTGTTGTCGGTGTGTGTGTGTGTGTGTGTTGTCGGTGTGTGTGTGTGTTGTGTGTGTGTGTGTTGTCGGTGTGTGTGTGTGTGTTGTCGGTGTGTGTGTGTGTGTGTGTTGTCGGTGTGTGTGTGTTGTCGGTGTGTGTGTGTGTGTGTGTTGTCGGTGTGTGTGTGTGTTGTCGGTGTGTGTGTGTGTGTGTGTGTTGTCAGTGTGTGTGTGTGTGTGTGTGTGTGTGTTGTCGGTGTGTGTGTTTGTGTGTGTGTGTGTTGTCGGTGTGTGTGTGTGTGTGTTGTCCGAGTGTGTGTGTGTGTGTGTGTTGTCGGTGTGTGTGTGTTGTCAGTTTGTGTGTGTGTGTGTGTGTTGTCGGTGTGTGTGTGTGTGTGTGTTGTCGGTGTGTGTGTGTGTTGTGGGTGTGTGTGTGTGTGTGTTGTCGGTGTGTGTGTGTGTGTTGCTGGTGTTTGTTTGTGTGTGTGTTGTCGGTGTGTGTGTGTGTGTGTTGTCGGTGTGTGTGTGTGTGTGTGTGTGTGTGTGTGTGTGTGTGTTGTCGGTGTGTGTGTGTGTGTGTTGTTGGTGTGTGTGTGTGTGTTGTCGGTGTGTGTGTGTGTTGCTGGTGTTTGTTTGTGTGTGTGTTGTCGGTGTGTGTGTGTGTGTGTTGTCGGTGTGTGTGTGTGTGTGTGTGTGTGTGTGTGTGTGTGTGTGTGTGTTGTCGGTGTGTGTGTGTGTTGTCGGTGTGTGTGTGTGTGTTGTCGGTGTGTGTGTGTCTGTTGTCGTTGTGTTTGTGTGTGTGTGTTGTCGTTGTGTGTGTGTGTGTGTTGTCGGTGTGTGTGTGTGTGTTGTGTGTGTGTGTGTTGTCAGTGTGTGTGTGTTGTCGGTGTGTGTGTGTGTGTGTTGTCGGTGTGTGTGTGTGTGTGTGTTGTCAGTGTGTGTGTGTGTGTGTGTGTGTGTGTTGTCGGTGTGTGTGTGTGTGTGTTGTCGGTGTGTGTGTGTGTGTTGTCGGTGTGTGTGTGTGTGTTGTCGGTGTGTGTGTGTAGTCGGTGTGTGTGTGTGTGTGTGTGTGTGTGTTGTCGGTGTGTGTGTGTGTGTTGTCGGTGTGTGTGTGTGTGTGTGTGTGTGTTGTCGGTGTGTGTGTGTGTTGTCGGTGTGTGTGTGTTGTGTGTGTGTGTGTTGTCGGTGTGTGTGTGTGTGTTGTCGGTGTGTGTGTGTTGTCGGTGTGTGTGTGTGTGATGTCGGTGTGTTTGTGTGTGTGTGTTGTCGTTGTGTGTGTGTGTTGTCGGTGTGTGTGTGTGTGTGTTGTGTGTGTGTGTGTTGTCGGTTTGTGTGTGTGTTGTCGGTGTGTGTGTGTGTGTGTGTTGTCAGTGTGTGTGTGTGTGTGTGTGTGTGTGTTGTCGGTGTGTGTGTGTGTGTGTGTGTGTGTGTTGTCGGTGTGTGTGTGTGTGTGTGTTGCCGGTGTGTGTGTGTGTGTTGTCGGTGTGTGTGTGTTGTCGGTGTGTGTGTGTGTGTGTGTGTGTTGTCGGTGTGTGTGTGTTGTCGGTGTGTGTGTGTGTGTGTGTTGTCGGTGTGTGTGTGTGTGTTGTCGGTGTGTGTGTGTGTGTTGTCGGTGTGTGTGTGTGTGTGTTGTCGGTGTGTGTGTGTGTGTGTTGCTGGTGTGTGTGTGTGTGTTGTCGGTGTGTGTGTGTGTGTTGTCGGTGTGTGTGTGTGTGTGTGTGTGTTGTCGGTGTGTGTGTGTTGTCGGTGTGTAAGTGTGTGTGTGTTGTCAGTGTGTTTGTGTGTGTGTGTTGTCGGTGTGTGTGTGTGTGTGTGTTGTCGGTGTGTGTGTGTGTGTTGTGTGTGTGTGTGTGTTGTCGGTGTGTGTGTGTGTGAGTGTGTGTGTTGTCGGTGTGTGTGTGTGTGTGTGTTGTCGGTGTGTGTGTGTGTTGTCGGTGTGTGTGTGTGTGTGTTGTCGGTGTGTGTGTGTGTGTGTTGTCAGTGTGTGTGTGTGTTGTCGGTGTGTGTGTGTGTGTGTTGTCGGTGTGTGTGTGTGTCTGTGTTGTCGGTGTGTGTGTTTTGTCGGTGTGTGTGTGTGTGTGTGTGTTGTCGGTGTGTGTGTGTGTGTGTGTTGTCGGTGTGTGTGTGTGTTGTGTGTGTGTGTGTTGTCGGTGTGTGTGTGTGTGTTGTCGGTGTGTGTGTGTGTGTGTGTTGTCGGTGTGTGTGTGTTGTCGGTGTGTGTGTGTGTGTGTGTTGTCGGTGTGTGTGTGTGTTGTCGGTGTGTGTGTGTGTGTGTGTGTTGTCAGTGTGTGTGTGTGTGTGTGTGTGTGTGTTGTCGGTGTGTGTGTTTGTGTGTGTGTGTGTTGTCGGTGTGTGTGTGTGTGTGTGTGTTGTCCGAGTGTGTGTGTGTGTGTGTGTTGTCGGTGTGTGTGTGTTGTCAGTTTGTGTGTGTGTGTGTGTGTTGTCGGTGTGTGTGTGTGTGTGTGTTGTCGGTGTGTGTGTGTGTTGTGGGTGTGTGTGTGTGTGTGTTGTCGGTGTGTGTGTGTGTGTTGCTGGTGTTTGTTTGTGTGTGTGTTGTCGGTGTGTGTGTGTGTGTGTTGTCGGTGTGTGTGTGTGTGTGTGTGTGTGTGTGTGTGTGTGTGTGTTGTCGGTGTGTGTGTGTGTGTGTTGTTGGTGTGTGTGTGTGTGTTGTCGGTGTGTGTGTGTGTTGCTGGTGTTTGTTTGTGTGTGTGTTGTCGGTGTGTGTGTGTGTGTGTGTGTTGTCGGTGTGTGTGTGTGTGTGTGTGTGTGTGTGTGTGTGTGTGTTGTCGGTGTGTGTGTGTGTTGTCGGTGTGTGTGTGTGTGTTGTCGGTGTGTGTGTGTCTGTTGTCGTTGTGTTTGTGTGTGTGTGTTGTCGTTGTGTGTGTGTGTGTGTTGTCGGTGTGTGTGTGTGTGTTGTGTGTGTGTGTGTTGTCAGTGTGTGTGTGTTGTCGGTGTGTGTGTGTGTGTGTTGTCGGTGTGTGTGTGTGTGTGTGTTGTCAGTGTGTGTGTGTGTGTGTGTGTGTGTGTTGTCGGTGTGTGTGTGTGTGTGTTGTCGGTGTGTGTGTGTGTGTTGTCGGTGTGTGTGTGTGTGTTGTCGGTGTGTGTGTGTAGTCGGTGTGTGTGTGTGTGTGTGTGTGTGTGTTGTCGGTGTGTGTGTGTGTGTTGTCGGTGTGTGTGTGTGTGTGTGTGTGTGTTGTCGGTGTGTGTGTGTGTTGTCGGTGTGTGTGTGTTGTGTGTGTGTGTGTTGTCGGTGTGTGTGTGTGTGTTGTCGGTGTGTGTGTGTTGTCGGTGTGTGTGTGTGTGATGTCGGTGTGTTTGTGTGTGTGTGTTGTCGTTGTGTGTGTGTGTTGTCGGTGTGTGTGTGTGTGTTGTGTGTGTGTGTGTTGTCGGTTTGTGTGTGTGTTGTCGGTGTGTGTGTGTGTGTGTGTTGTCAGTGTGTGTGTGTGTGTGTGTGTGTGTGTTGTCGGTGTGTGTGTGTGTGTGTGTGTGTGTGTTGTCGGTGTGTGTGTGTGTGTGTGTTGCCGGTGTGTGTGTGTGTGTTGTCGGTGTGTGTGTGTTGTCGGTGTGTGTGTGTGTGTGTGTGTGTTGTCGGTGTGTGTGTGTGTGTGTTGTCGGTGTGTGTGTGTGTTGTCGGTGTGTGTGTGTGTGTTGTCGGTGTGTGTGTGTGTGTGTTGTTGGTGTGTGTGTGTGTAGTCTGGGTGTGTGTGTGTGTGTGTGTGTGTGTGTGTGTTGTCGGTGTGTGTGTGTTGTTGGTGTGTGTGTGTGTGTGTGTGTGTTGTCGGTGTGTGTGTGTGTTGTCG